>NC_081563.1:106155227-106230630 GCF_022355385.1 Mustela nigripes
ACCCAAGAAGCTTCTCATCCAGTAGGTCTGGAGTAGAGCCTGGTAATTTTCATTCCAACAAGTTCCTAGGTGATTCTAGGAACCACTTAGTGTGGCCTGGGAACCACACTTTGAGAACCACTGCTATATGCTCTGGTCTTGTGCACCAGTGCCTTTGTAAAATTCTAGAACAGCCTTATCCATGAATTCAGTAGAATGAGGTCTGATTAATTCATTTCACTAGCTGCACTCTCAGCACTAACAACAGTAAGAAAGGTCAAAAAGGAAAATATCAAAATTCTTGGAAAACATGGGGCAAACTGTTTCTGCTCCAGATACCTTTGTATATGGATGAGTTTTTCTTCAATTCTTAAGTTACTAAGCAGCTTATTTCTGACATTAATTTTGCCACTCTCTTATCAGTAAAAGCGGATATTATACTAGGTTTTGCTGATAAATGGCAATGTCGCAAGTTCAAAATATACATCATTTTCTACTGTCAGAGGAAAAAGACAAAGATACAAGAATTGTTAGGGAGGAACCAGAGGGTGAAAATAAGAAACTCCATGAAAAGGTGGAGAAACAAGGGAAAACACAAATCACAACAGAACCAGAAATTCTGGGAGAAAAGACTAGCGTTTGAGAGATTCATAGTCAAGGGATCAGGGAGGGGAGAAACAGTTTCATGAGTAGGAAGTTTACTCTATAGGTTAGAAGAAAACCACAGTGTATAAAGCAGTTGAAATACAATGTCGGGGAAAATAAACACAGAAGAAAATTCAAGCCAAGAGCGAAGGAAGTGGTATTTTTAAATGACTGAACATTTAGAAAATATACCAGTAGAAATATACAGAAGATATACAAGAAACCATGATTTGTGAAGAGAGAGGGGAAAGGATCAGTTTTGCAAAATAAACTTCCATCTTATCTGTCAGATAAATATCCAACTCCAGGTTAATGGAAACTGACTGAAATGGTTCATCACTTCGGCGGTGACAGTCTGAAGAGGTCAGGTGTGTCACTCAGGGGAGGAGGTAGACCTCAGGTGTGACAGGCAGAACGATACCCCCCCAAAGATGTCCACATCCCAATTCCTAGAACCCATGCATAGCTTACTTACATGGCAATAGGGACTGTGGAGACAAGATTAAATTAAGGAGCTTGAGAAGGATGGACCCAATGTCATCAAAAGTGTTGTGTTTTTGGTTTTGTTTTTGTTTAGTTTTGGATAGGTGGTTTTTAAATTTATTTTTATTAATTATTTTTAGTGACATATAATGTATTATTTGTCCCATGGGTACGGGTCTGTGAATTATCAGGCTTACACACTTCACAGCACTCACCATATTTAAAGATTTTGTTTATTTATTTGAGAGAGAGCAAGAGAGAATGAAGGGAAGGGGCAGAGGAAAAGGGAGAAGAGAGACTCCCCACTAAGCAAAGAGCCCAATGCAGGGCTCAATCCCAGGATCCCAGGATCATGACCTGAGCTGAGAGCAAATGCTTAACCAACTGAGTCACCCAGGCACGCCAAAAAGGGTTCTTATAAATGGTAAAACTTGGAAGTGGTAGGATCAAAGAAGGAGATAGGACAATGCAAGTAGAGGTCAGAGTGACCCAGTCATGAGCTAAGGAATGTGAGCTGTCTCCAGAAGCTAGTTAGGTAATGAACAGATCCACCCCACAACCTCCAGTCTCAAGAAACAGCACAGCCCTGCAGACCTATCTTAGACTTTTGATCTCCACAACTCTGAGACATTTGTGTTGTAAGCCAATAATGCATGTCAATCTATTACAGCAGCAACAAAAAACTAATACAAAAATCTCAGGGAAGCTGGGTTGAATGGGAGAGCACATGCCTCCTCTAACAAAGAGAACACAATTCCAACTCTCAGTTTTGCCAGGTTCCCCCATTTGTTAGGACATGTAGAAAAATCTGTCCACATGAAGTTAGCAACTAGTAACACTGTGCAGGACAAAGTATGACCTTGACCTTTTTTTCTGGGGGGGGGGGGTATTGGATATATCCAATCATGTGACACAGCTAAACGAAGGATGGCTAAACCACTGCAACCATCTTTTCCAGCTCAGCGCTCCACTCCAGACGCTGACCACATCAAACCTTGCCCAGGCAAAGAGCTCAGCTGTTAATGGAACCTCTCTAGAGGGCTCGTTCACGGAGTTCGAAGGCAGGGACAAAGAGAGAGGGTGAGTCTTAAGCAGGCTCCATGTGAAGTTGAGCATGGGGCTTGATGCAGGGCTCAGTCACGTGACCCTGAGACCATGACCAGAGCTGAAATCAAGAGTCAGATGATTAACCAAATGAGGTAGCCACCCAGGAGCCCCAAAACTCTGCTATTTCTTTCTTCTTCTTCTTTTTAAAGATTTTATTTACTTGAGAGAAAGACAAAGAGAGAGAGCAAACAAGAGGGGAGAGGAGCAGAGGGACAAGCAGACTCCCAGCTGAGCAGGGAACCCGATGTGGGACTTGATCCCAGGACCCTGAAATCCTGGCCTGAGCCAAAGGCAGATGCTGAACCAACTAAGCCACCAAGGCGCCCCAGTTTCTGTGACCAGAAAACGTAATGCAAAGTGTGGTCCATTTTTCTTCTGACAAGTCATTCAGAAGCTGAACTTCAGAGTTTAGATTTTTCTTACATTCTGGATAATCAGTGCCGACGACCCACTCTAAGGAGTCATTCTAAAAAATAAAACTATTTCCAAAAAACTTGTTCTTCACAGATGAAAGGAGTTTTTAAAGGGGTACTCTTTGGACTATAACCGAAGTATGTCCAGCTCCATGGTAATAAGTTATAAATGAAGATAAAAAGAAAAAAAATGCCAAAGTATCTTGCCTCAAAGTAATCCTTCTATTAATTCTAAGTTGGTAGAAGAAGAATGAAGTTAATCACATTCATAGAGACCAGTGGCCTCTCTTAATATTCAGACAATCAACCACAATATTTATTGAGTGAAGGGTCTCCAAAGCACTAAAATAAGAAAAGGTAGAAAACATAAAACAAGAAAAGGTAGAAAGTGTAAAAGAAATGTAAGAGGGCTCTTACACAGAGGAATTTATAATGTCACTGGGAAGACAAGGCTAATATATAAAATAGAGAGTAATTAACAGTCTTTATGGGCCCTGAAGAATGATGCCAAGAAGGTCTTTAAGTCAGTAAGAGAGGTACTCAAGAAAAGGAGGGACAGGCAGACATTTGATGGGAGGGAGAAAAGCTTTGTGCTGACTGTCAAAGAGGAAGTAAATGCATATAGAAAAAGGGTAAGCTAACCCACTCAACAGAGTGGGTTTCAGGACTTCTCTCCCATCCTAAAATCTTCAATTTTTAATTGAAGCTGAAAATACACTAATAACTTGTACAAATGGCTGTTTTCTGTTCTAGGATGAACATACAGTCAAGACAAGAGCTCTGCATGATTGGAGGAAAGAAAATGGAGATTTCTTTCTATTCCGTGGGGGCTTGGTACTATTAGAAGGAGGAATATCCCCCACCATCTCCCACAATTCTCTATTTTGTTATACGTGTGTATAAATACATGTGGAGGGTATCCACATACATACACAAGCCTCTCGTGCCTCCAATTACATCATAAAATATCTAAACAGAAGTCTCATACTATTGTAACCCAGTAGAAAGCCGCTAAGATTTACAACCTGAAATTTTTTTTTCTTAAAACGTGGTTCTGAGTTACTTTATCAGAACTGACTTCAGCAAGTGGTTGCAAAAATTACTCCTGTCCTTTCATCTCAGAAGTAATATATTAAATAGCTTAGAAAACAAAGAGAGTTTAAAAAAAAAAAAAAACCACACACACATGAAGGGATTGTTTCTTCTGGCCTACAGGTAGCTAACTTTATACATTCTCTCTAATGATAAACAGCCAGACTCTGGTTTACATTTTTGAACAGATAACTGTTGAGAATTTGTTCAGTTTGGTTCTAAGGGTCACACACTGTGCTTTAAAAAACTGCTGGGATATTTTCTTGCATACCTTCGCCAGCAAGAAAACAAACTATTAAATGATGTACCTTTAAAAATCACTATAAATTTCTACCACGTATTTAGGGGCAAGTCTATTTAAGAAAAGTTAATATCTATTACTCTGAGTTATACTCTGGGTATTTATTGCTGAAAGCAGCTGAATAAAACCACTGCTTATAGCTCAGAATTTGCTGAAAAAGCAAGATAGGCCTAAAGGTAGGTAACAGCTTAAGGAGCTACGTGGCCTTTCGGAACATAAATCACGTGTTCAAGGGTGTTAAAGTGACTAAGGTGAATGAAAAGATAAGAACTGGGAGTTTTAAGGCACTTTAAAAAAAACTCAATTTGAGTACTTTATAGCCCCTGAACAACTTTATGAACTCACTGGTTTTGACCAGACCCTTTCAGCTATACTACTTTCCTGCTAGATGTTAAAACACTGCCTCTTTGTGGGGCACCTGGGTGGGTTAAAGCCTCTGCCTTCGGCTCAGGTCATGGTCCCAGGGTCCTGGGATCGAGCCCCACATGGGGGGGGGGGTCTCTGCTCAGCGGGGAGCCTGCTTCCTCCTCTCTCTCTGCCTGCCTCTCTGCCTACTTGTGATCTCTGTCTGTCAAATAAATAAAATCTTTAAAAAACAAAAACAAAAAACACTGTCTCTTTGTGACCAAAGACATCGTGGAGCATTGTTTGCTTTCTGGTTACAGGTCATTCTAAGAACCTGGCATTTCCAGCACACTATTGTCTAGATAGTGGAGGTTTTACCCGGCTCTGTGTACCTCCACCCAACCCCTCCCCTGCCACCCAAGGGGGATCCAAATCAGTCCCACCCTTCGTGAAGTATTGAGAATAAGGCGAACACAAACGGCCACATGCAGAAATGAAACGTCAGGAATGAAGATGATCCCGAGAACAGAGCTTTCTGCTTCAGAAACAAGCTTCCAGTTATGGAAGGATTAAATCATGGGGACAAAAGGTACAGCACAGGGAGTATAGCCAGTGATTCCATAATGGCGTTCTATGGTGACAGACGGTAGCTACACTTGTTGAGGGCATAACTCATTGAAGAGAAAAGTTGAATCATTATATTGTACACCTGAAACTACTGTAACATTGTGTCAACTATACTCTTACTTAAAATAAGAATGCATCCAGATTTAACAAAACGTGTGAACCAACATTTATATCAGGCAAAATCAGGAGAGGGATAGGTTTTCAAGTAAAATCTTCACAGTAAATAGCTGGCCAGAGAAGCCAGTGGTATTGACCCAAAGAACCTTAGAATAGGGTTAACCTCCAGATCTCCACGTCTCCATGCTTTTTATCTCACCAACCATCTTGTTAAAGGTCAGAAGAATCAACCAAGTCATTGGCAAGGAATCTGCACCAGAAATCAGATATTCTAAGTTATTGTTAAAACTTCAATGTTTGTCAAAAATAAGAATGCCAGGAGTTAATCCAAACAAAGTATTAACTTGCTAAAAAGTGTTTGTTGTCCAATCTATATTTCAAAGTAGATTAATCTGTATGAAATAAAATTGATTGACATGTAGTCTGAAGAAATCACTCGTTTGTGATGAGTTCTTTTGTAGGCAAAGATTCACAAAAGCACATAAAAGCTGAGAAAGGGCCATGAGGGAACTTTCTCGGGTGATGATAATGTTCTATATCTTGCTAGGGATTGATTTACACAGGTGTATCCATTTGTCAAAGCCTAATTTACACATAATTAAGAATGTGTATGGTTCATCATATATAAATTTCATATGAAAAACTCAGTATTAAACTCTAGCTAAAATAAGCATGCTGAAATATGCAAACGGATGCCTGTGGTTTATTTTTAAATGCATCAAAAGATAGGAAAAGGAAAGGTGGATGGATATGGAAGGATGTAAAGTATTAAAGGTGGTGGTACATACAGTTGTACATTATAAAACAAATTACCAAACGTGTGAAATTTTCCTTAAGAACACAGAAGAAAATATGATGGAAATGAATCACTGAAGAATGCAAAGTAGCGCGTTGCCACCCCACTACCTACTTTCTTCGAGAACTTCATCGTATCTAGGACATAGTAAGAATAGTTAAGTTGAAACTTCGAAGCTGAGACAAAGAAGGTGTTTTTAAAAACAAACACACAGCACCTGGATGGCTCAGTCAGTTAACCATCTGACTTTGGCTTGAGTCATGATCTCAGAGTCACAGGATCGAGCCCCGCCTCAGACTCTGTACTCAGGCGTCTGCTTCTCCCTCTCCCTCTGCTTCCCCCACCCCACTCGTGCTCCCTATCTCAAATAAATCAACACGTACACATACCCACCTGAAACTGGCTGATTACATGGGAAGTGGTGTGTTAAATCAAAGAAAACATACCCACCTGAAACTGGCTGATTACATGGGAAGTGGTGTGTTAAGTCAAAGAAAAGTAGCTCCCCACGGAGAGTTTCTATATTTAAAATCACTGAAGGGCACGGGGCTGGCTCAGGCGGGGGGAATGTGCAACTCGTGATCACAGGGTGGTCAGTTCACCACCCTGATGGTTGTGGGGATGACAAAAAACCAAAACCGAAAAACAACAAAAAAATCTTCAAAAAATAAAAAATAAAAATCAGTGAGCTGAAGTTAGGCAGGAGACGCTATCGGAAGACTCTGGTGCAAACATGAGTCCAGCCCAATGCAATAAAAGCCTCAGGACGAGTGGGTGGGCACAGCTGCCAAAGAAAAAGATGAGGATTGGTGGTAGTGGCAAAGCAGAGATTTGCACCTAAGAGACAAGGGCCGGACTGCCGGCAACAAGTCCCAGGCAAGGGGGGCTATGGCAGCTCATCAGAGGTTATGATGCCCCTCTCCCCTGTTCCTTCCAGAGAAAACAGTGGGTCCCATGTCAGTTACATCACCTTGGAAGGGGCCGGTGTCTCCAGCTCATCAATGCACCCCAATCACATTCTCAGTTATTTGCTTCGCAAATTCACCGCCTGATACTGATGAGAGTGTCCATTAGTTAAAAAACAGCCACCTACTGGGGCACATGGGTGCCTCAGTTGGTTGACCGACTGCCCCCAGCTCTGGTCATGATCCCCCGGAGTCCCCGGATCGAGTCCTGACTCAGGCTCCCAGCTCCACGGGGAGTCTGCTTCTCCCCTCTCATGCTCTGACTCTCTCTCTCTCTCTCTCTCTCTCACACACACACACACACACACACACATAAATAAATAAATAAATAAATAAGATCTTTAAAAAAATCAAAAACAAAAAATAACCACCTGTCAAACCACCATATTTGACAAGATGCACGTACTGCATCAGCATTTACCGTTTAACCCAGTCACAGAGGATTCATGTTCACGTTAAAGTGTGAGGAGCAGGGAAAGATCTTACATGCCAACAGACCAAGCCTCAGTAACTGAACTTGTCTCCGGAGCAGCTTTAACTTCAGACACAGAGAACAGTCACAGGCCAACAGGTGAGCAGTAGTAAGCCCTGGACCCTTCTCCCGTAAACACCATCCCCTCCCTGCCCACTGCTATTACCTCCGTGGCTACTTCAGTCCTAGCCTCCACCTGTGCAGGAGATTCGCCTCCCCCCCCCCAGCCCCAAGCCAGAGGCTGCCCTCCCTCCCCCAGAGTCTCTCCAAATCAAAGACAGTTGAGCTGGTTTTGAATATCTGGGAAAGTCTCCTCTTCCTCAATAGATCTAGGAATATTCTGGGTGTCTTTGGAGAGTGGATCACTTTGCATGTAATTATTGACTAATATAAAAAGCGTAGAAAATGTTTTCTCCAACAGGTAACGGAGAAAAAGAGCTCTTGGCCACTGTCCTGTTTCAACCGTGGGACAGCTATGAAAGTTCAATCCCCTTAAAAATAGCCACGGAATGTCACATTTTATTCAGGTACACATCTTTCTAACATAAGTCTATTTTAATAATGTTTTGTTCACTTCAATCATAATACAGACTGTTTTATGCTCAACTGTCTGTGGCTAGTCATAGTTCACACAAAGTTAAAAGGCTTAAACTTTTTTTATAATGACAGGTCTTTAAAGATACTAAAATTCCTGACAAAATAAAGTACATAAACATGAAATCTTTTTTAAAGCTATCTGAAGCCAATTTTTCTACGCTAACCTTAAGTTTCATACCCTAGCATCACTTTTTTGTCTGTGAATACAGGTAATGACATGTATTCAGTTTTTAAAAGAGACCATCCCCAAATGCACACACCAAATCCTAAATTATTAATTTCCATTCCATTATCTCAGGAAGAATTTTTACACAGTGTCCAAGACCATGAATAAGTACATTTTCAATAAGTACAAAGTATATTTTCATGCTCTTTTTAAGACTTAAAAAATCATTTTGCCTATCTTAATACAGGTGACCAAAAAAAGTGGCAACCAGAACAACATAAACAGGTCCCATACTTTAATTCCTAATTACAAAAAATTAAAATGAATTGGTTTTGCAACAATTTATGCATGATGGAAAAAATGTTTAACACTTTGTGCTGTATTGTACGATAGTGAGGTATTCATAGAACATATTCAAGAGACTGGTTAAGTTTTTCCCAGTTTTAGTTTTAGATTCATAACAAAATTAGATGAAAGGTACAGATTTCTCATATGCCCCTTGCCCCCACATAGGTCATTTTTAAAATAGATTTACAAAGTGCTAATTCACACACACACACACACACACACACACACACATCCTACCAGCCCATAAAATCATACTGATAAATGCCCTATTGAAAAATCTATTTGAGGGGCACCTGGGTGGCTCAATGGGTTAAAGCCTCTGCCTTCGGCTCGGGTCATAATCCCAGGGTCCTGGAATTGAGCCCCTCATGGAGGGAGGGGGGTGCCCTGCGGTTTTCTGCTCAGCAAGGAGCCTGCTTCCTCCTCTCTCTCTCTCTCTCTCTGCCTGCCTCTCTGCCTACTTGTGATCTCTGTCTGTCAAATAAATAAATAATCTTTAAAAAAATTTAAAAAAAAAAGAAAAATCTATTTGAGTTACAGCTAGGTTTAAGGATATTTTAAAAGAGACATTAAATCTGTATCTAATGCCAGAACTACCACGAAACGGTGTACACTGTACTCTGTCTTGATTTTGTCTTGGGTTTCTCCCTTATTAGTAAATCTTTAAAAATATATATTTCAAAAAAATTAGTAAATCTTTTAAAAAAAAATCTTTAAAAAAAAAATAATGAGAGGCGCCTGGGTGGCTCAATGGGTTAAAGCCTCTGCCTTCGGCTCGGGTCATGATCTCAGGGTCCTGGGATCAAGCCCCACATCAGGCTCTCTGCTCAGCAGGAAGCCTGCTTCCCCCTCTCTCTCTGCCTGCCTCTCTGCCTACTTGTGATTTCTCTCTCTCTGTTAAATAAATAAAATAAAATCTTTTTTAAAAAAATGAATAAAACAATCTTTATAAAAAAAGTTTGAGTGGTCGAAGAAATTTAGAGGCTGAAGTATTTTCTTTTCTACCACTACCCCTTCAGTAACCACACAAAGAAAATTGTGATAGCCCTTCTCCAAGCCATTAAAAAAGCACACTTACTTAAACTACTCTCCTTTGTAAATCTCAACTGCTACTCCTAAAGCTGAAAGTATGTTCTCTTACCTGAAAAGGAGTGAGGAGGATTTAAACTTCACCCAGTCAGAAGCAGGCTCTTGAGAGCATGCCTGATGCAGGCTGAGAACTGCAGGACAACTACAGTTCTTGGATAAGCTCACTCTTTCCAGAAGGGGAGGAGGGGGCAAGAGAAGGGATGAGCAAGCTCACGCAGCCCACAACGTACCAAGACTGGTCCTTGAGGCAGAGCCCCTCCCCTTGGCCACAAACTGAGAGGTTGGGCCAACAGTGCCCACAGCCACAACAAAATATCCAGACAGAGCCGGCCGGCAGAGACTCTTTTCACCGTTCTAAGCAGAACAATAAATACAAGCAAATGCTTTTTACAGGCGTCTTGCCGACTAACTGCCCAGGAATGAGTAAGAGGTCCTGCACACAGCGTGTCCCACCAGATCAGAGGTTGGGGGTTATCAACAGAAAGAGTAAAACTGGAAACGTACACCTGAGGTCTTCCTTAAAAAAAATTCAAGGTATAAACGTGAAGGAAAGCAAAACTCAAGGCCCGCAATTCCAGAGATGCGGTAACTTAAATGCTCCTGATGTTTCCACTTCCCCATCCGGTTGTCTCTTTTACCTATTTAACCTCCTTTATCATCCCTTGAGGGCTCAAGAAAGGAAATAAAACTTTTTGGACTTTCAAGTTACTAGTAATGCTGATACAAAGAAAAAATCAGTAAGAATATCTAAAGTGAAGGCACCTGAGGGGCTCAGTCGGTTAAGCCTCTGCCTTCCCCTCCGGTCATGATTCCAGAGTCGTGGGATCGAGTCCCGCACCAGGCTCCTTGTTCAGGGGTGAGTCTGCTTCTCTGCCCTTCCCCTGGCTTGTGCCCTCTCACTCTCTCAAATAAAGTCTTAAAAATTTTATATCTAAAGTAAGATCTGGAGATTATCTCCCTTGCATAAATAGTGACATAGACTTTTGTCTCTAAATAGATTAAGAGGATTTTAATTCTACATTAAATTACACTTACTTGTATATGTAATACTTAAACATACAAGATTTAACCATCCGTGAATAGCAATTAACAAGAAAACAAAACAAAACAGACAAGCTTCTGCCACCAAAATGTGCTGAAGAATATACAATATTTCACAAAACAAGGTTCCCAGGTTAAATTTTAGGATGGTCAATCTATATGATCATCACCAGAATCCTATGCTGCAGGATTTCTCTGAGTTTGTAATAGAATAGACCAGTGGTTCACAGCTGCTCCACCGAGATAATTAAATCAACTCTGAACCCTTGTCAAATCACCCCAGCTACTCCAGAGCTAACCACTCCACACAAGCGATCCTTCCGTGTCATTTTAAGACAAAACTTCCTAAAATGAGTTACACTCCACCAATCCTTCCAGGAAGAAGATACTTAATATGATTGCCTTAATTCATATAGATCCTACTGAACAAAATCATACCATTCTATTGAAGAGACCACTACATGTTGAAAAAACTTATTTTACTTAAAAAATTATTCAAGAGATATAGGATGGAGGATGTTGAGCAAAAAGCTTGATTTCCCTGAACCTTATTTTCTTCATTTGAAAAATAAGCAATAAAATCACTTGTAAAATAATAATTGTCACAAGGCTGCATGAGGCTCAAGAGAAAAATAAGAACTACAAAGCTCTGGGTACATCCAAGATACAGATATTGTTACAGTATCTCAAGATGTTCCTTCAGCCACTATCTACTGTAACAAAAAACCGGGAGCTAAACAGTAAACATTGTTTACCATGAAAAAACACCTATCTGTTTCTCATTATACACATAGATATGGGCTGGGATGTCCTAAAGATTGCGAACGAACGTAATGCAGAGGAAAAGTTCAGACCACAGAAGGCATAAAATTACAAGTAAAAACTCCTTCTATCTTTCATATTAATTACAACCACTTTGGAGTTTTAGTGTACATTTGCCTGTAATCACTTTCAGATAATTCATATTCAAAATACAGTTTTCTAATGAATGAGGAGTTTATCCCATCTAAATTATGGTTTCTAGTAACCAGGTGATCTGAATTCTATCTCCTGTTGTTAAACTTCCTGGTCTGACAGGATCTTTTGCTGGTTTTCTTTGGGTTTTTTTTTTGTTTTGTTTTGTTTTTGTTTGTTTGTTTTGGTTTTTTGCAATGTCACTTAAATACGAAACAGAAGCCAAACAATCGGGGTATACAGAATGCAATGAAAATCTTATAAATCTCACTGCACGCACACACACACGCACACAAACTCACACAAATAATAACTATGCGAGGTGATGAAGGTGTTAACTACAGTTATCGTGGTAGTCATTCCGCAATAGATACTCACGTAGATCATCACAAGGACCTTCAACTTACACAATGGTATACGTCAATTATGACTCAATAAAGCTGGAAAGTAAGTACAGCCCTACTAAGCAAATACAGCCATTAACCAAACTGTAAATACATATGTGAAGTGGGTGAGAAGATCGTGGTCTTCTAGTTTCAATAACCTCCCCCAACACCTTCAGCCTTTCCACTTTCCCCTTTTACATTCAACTAACCAGTGTACTAACAAAAACGTTCAAGAGAGAAAAAGGTGTACGCTTTGAATGTAAGTGTGTACACTTCAAACTTATGCGTCCCTTAGATCTCAGTAAAGTTGGAAAATAAATCAATACAGGTATAGCAACTATATAAAAAGAAAACTGCAAATTCTAATATAAAAACAACCAGTAATATGATCAAGAGACTGGATGAAAAGAGGAGAGGAAGAGTGTTTCATTTTGTTTTATTTTAGTTTTCATACCTGAAAGTCGGTACTCTATAAAGTTAGTAAATCAATGAACATAAGATTTTATATTATTCCTCAGAAGTGCAGTAATTACCACAAAAAAAGGAAAAGACAATTTTATACACCTAAGTTACAGAAAGAAAACAAGGATATACGAAGGTAATGCCTAACCTAAGATGCAAAGAAAACGTCAAAGTCAAACAAGCAGGGCTTCTCCAGAAACCCACCTGTGCCTTCAACCTCTCGTTCAGAGGACGAGGACGAGCTTTCTGCCTTGGCCTCACAGAGCCTCTGCCAGCTGTGGCTCTAGAAGAGCTATGCCTGGACTTTTCCTTGAATTTGCTCCAAACATCACCAAATTTGGCAGACATGCTTCAGAGAGCCTGAACATTTGGGGGTCAATCCTTTCCTACTTTCAGTGAAGATTTTTTCCCCACTTTTCTGTAGAGGGTTTTGTCTCCACAGTCCCAGGGAAGAAAAGAGAAACTTTCACTCCACGTCCTCTGCTAGAAACCCCCCACCTCCCAACTTGCTCCCAGTTTCTAATTAACTTTCTCCATTCTTCCATTTTTCTGCCTCTACATGGCCTCCAGCTAACCACCTCTTCCCCTTCTAATCTCTTGGTTGCCAAAAACCAGTGATGTATTGAGCCAGGCTACACTGCCAGCAAGATACAACCTTGGGCTTCTCCTCCTGGGTCCAGTTGGGTGAGGGCACCTGCACTCCAGGAAGCCCAGTCCACAGACTGCACAAACCAAGCTTCCTTCCCCCACTGACCGGTGGTTCAGTGTTGACCAGCACACCACCAGAAAGGCATGGGAATTTTTAAAAGACAGCATTTTTAGAACTGTGTGTAAAGGAAGAACACAAAAATGTTTAAAGAGAACAAGACAAGGCTTCTATCTGGGCTTTTCTTAATTAGTTGATAAATACAGTTTACCAGTTTGACAAGGCCAGATAAGGAGACTCGGCAAGACAGAACAATGTTACTGTAATTCTATAAAACCAGTGAACACGAATGAAGGCTGTGTTTTCAGGGCAAATGGCATCCTTTCCAATTCCCTTTAATATATTTGTACAACACCTTTCCCTGTAGAAGCTCTAAGCTGTACATTAAGGTTATTGGGGGTTTTTGTCTGTTTGTTTGTTTTGACTCTCCCTACCAAAGGAATTTAAGATGTATCAGCATACTCATTTCCCAGGACCGGTAAATAAGAACACTTTCAGGTTCACGCAGATCTGCCTCTTTCCTTTCTCCATCCTCTCCCCTCAAATCCCCAAAACACACACAAATCATGCCTTTTACTTCTTTTCCCCAAAAGTGTATTGATTAAAAAGACCAAAACAATAATTTAGTAGCATCTTGATTCTTTGGGCCCTGCTAACAATTGAATTTAAAGCCAACGCCTCAGTACACTCAAGGTAAAGTCAACTCATTGTTGCAAGGAACAAAAGACAAGTTATCAGACATAATTATTTTCAAGCATGGTAACGACATTCTAACCAACACTACCGATTTGTTTCGTCCTGGCTACATCAACCACCTAGGAATGTATGAAACAAAAAGATGTGACAAAAACCAAAAAGAATACTCTCTGAAGAAATAAAATATGCGAACTTATATACTCAGGAACGTTCCTCTAATTCTTCACTCAACAACTTCCATTGTATCACTGCTTATCACTCTCAATGCACTCTATCAATAGCATCAGTATTACTGAATCACATTACAAGTAACAAGTGGAGTTGTTTTGTTTAAAGCTAGAACAATCCACAAAGACACTTCCTATGTTCTATGTATTTTATCCTGTTCCAAGAAAAAAAAAATATATATACACATACACACAAAACATGACATAAGCACTGCCAGATATTATTCAAGAGAGAGAACTTCATTTTTGTCTCACTATCTAGAGTCAAGAAGATACAGTTCATTTCACGGAACAGAACTTGTGAACGGGCAAAGCTCTACGCTGCAAGTCAGACCTCCCTGCCGTTGCGGACCTGACGTTGGTAACCCACAGCATGTTGGAGAGCACAAGACGGTGGGTAAGAGCATCAGGCTGCCGGTGGGTACACCTGGGCTGGCATCAGAGCTCTTTGATTTCAGGCTTCTCTTAAAGGTGCAGACTGTGATGAAGAAGGTTTGCTGTGGGGACCTGAGGCTCTGTAGTGTCTGTAGTGTCAGCCAGCTCCCAGGTGGTGTGGATGAAGCTGGTCTGGGGACCACACTTGGTGTATGAAGGCTTTGGTCTACCTGGATACTTAGCCCACCACTTATGCACACCACAGAAACACACATGCACGCCCAGGCACATTTAGCGAAAATGCAAAACACTGAATACACCATCCAATATCCCCTTCCCTCCAAAAACAGAACTCTTTCTTTAAAAATGGGAAAAGCTATGAACCACTCGGGATAACTGTTAAATATAGAATATTATTAAAAGAAAGGCAAGGGACTGTCTAACCCGGGGGGAAGAACTTGGGTTTTTGAATCAGACAGGCCTGGGTTCAAGCTTTAGTTGCACATACTAGCTGTTCATGTGGCTTTGGATTATTTACAGACCTCCTTATTTATTTCAGTTTCCTGATTTGTAAAATGAGGATAATAGTATCTATAAAACCGAAGACATCTCAAATTAGAAGTTGTCTCAAAACTAATTACTCTTTATAAGTCTATCTCACGGCTTGACACACAGTAGGTGCTAAGAACATGTCGGCTGCCTTCCTGCCTCCAAATGCATTTTTAATTACTTGCTAATATAATTCTGGCTTGCTTTCTTTCACTCAACTTGGGCCCTTTCCCTTTCTAGCAAACTGTCGGAAGACCTGCCACTACCAAAAGTCTTTTTCATGCTATTTCAAGCTGCCAACATTCGTAATTTCCCAAGAGAAAGAACCTTATTTCTTCGTATGTTCTACTAATCCTCAAGACCCAAGTCCGGAAGAAAACTATCTGTTTTCCACATGGCTTCTCTCTATTCTAAATCCTCGCAGGCTCTTTTTTCTTGCACAGACACAAAAAGGAAAGGAATAAAAGTCCTGGCCATCTTTCTCTCTGTCCCTAAAGAGACTATAACTATCTTTTTCAATCAGAGAACCTTATTGTGGGAAACCAGCCACTCACTCCAAGCCACTCTCTGTATTCTCTTTTAGTCCCCAACACTGAAATCGATCCTGTTTCTTCAAGAAGCTATAAAACACATACATACACACACACACACACACACACACACACCACCACCACCACCACCACCACCACCACCACCCACAGTTTTGCTGTGGTTTCCTGTAACCCAGTGAAAATGATATGATGCCCTAAATATCAGCTGGCCAATTTGACTCTGTTCCCTCATTGATTTGCCACATTATTTACTGAACACCTGCCATGCGTTTAGCACCATGTCCCGTGCTAAATGTATACTGGTGCATAATAGTCACGACCCACACACCCTGGAGGATTTAACTCTCCTGACCTTCACTCTTCTTATTCCTAAAATCAGGCCGCACCACCAGAGCCCAGCGCAGAGGAGGACAACTATAGGATATATCTAAATAAGCCAGAGCAAAACTGTTAGGGCTCAGCTCTGGCCACAATCTACTCAGAACATGCATCAGGGCACTGTCCAGGTGAAATCCACAAATACAAGAGGTCTCTACTAGACCACTAAATACTGGCCGACCCTGCCCACCATGTGGTCCTGGTGGGAATGGAGTGGCCGCCCCCTCAGAGACACAGACCCCACTGCAACGTCAGGTGAGATGTTCCCATAATCAGCCCACCTTTTCCCCCTGACCATGAGCCCCTGAACAGGCTGAAAGCTCTCAGAAGCTTTCCGAAATTCACCGGCGCGCTGAACCGCAGACGGTGGAAACATTATCACCAGTCACATAAGCCACATCTAGTATCTTGATGCCTATCTGCAGCTGTAATGCTTAATTTTAATATTTGCTATACTCTTTTACAATACGGGGGTGCTTAAGTGGCTCAGTTGATTAAGCCTCTAACCCTTGGTTTTGGCTCAGGTCATGATGTCAGGGTCATGAGATGAAGCCCCGCATCAGGCTCTGTGCTCAGCTCGGGGTCTACTTGAGATTCTCTCCACCCCCTGCCCCTCCCCCTGCTCACTCTCTCCCTTCTCTCTCTTTCTAATAAATAAATAAATAATAAAAACTCTTTAAAAGTAAAAAATAATTTTTTATAATTATTTTATAAGATAAATAAGATAAAATTGAAAACAGAGGTGTTGGGTGAGAGGAAATCAGGTTTTTTTTCTCCCCCCCATCTTCAAGTCTGTTAAAACTTTCGTCAAGCTGAGTTCTATCCATTATAAACCTCATCACATATGGAAGTGCTGTTATTGGAATCCTCTTGATTAAGAATTCATATAATGTAAAGAGCATCAGAAAAATGTAATCAAAATATATGGAAATTATGCGACCACATAATGAGTAAAACCTTCAGATGCAGATTAATTTATTGTTCACATTGATGAGCATAATTATGTCTATGGATTGCTTTTACAGAGACCTGTGAACAAAAGAAAGATTTCGCTTCTTCCCACGTAAGCCCACTAAGCCTCCTCATTTGTTACACGGGGAGACAAAAAGACACCTTTCACTTTTCCCACCATCAAATATACTAATCCTGGATTAAGCACGGAGAGTGCCTGTGTAGATGGAATGTCATCTTGGTAACAGAGAAGGGGATATTATTCCCAATGATCTTCCAACAGGTATTTGAAAGAGGCCCAAAGCCCTTGGAAACTGCAAATCAAGTATGTGTCAAGACTGAATCAAGGCTCAATTTAGGGCCATTTTCTAAGTAGTCTGCTTTAAAATCCAGGGGTAACCACACCTTCCTCTATGGATCACAACTTGGGTAAAAACTACCCATTGGCCTTTCTACAAAGCAATATGAAAGGTCGTCTAAGAGCCAAGTGAATACTTGAGGGTTAATAATTCAGACAGCAGCTTTGCTTGGACACGCTGAACTAATAAGGGCCTGAACTCATT
Organism: Mustela nigripes; assembly: GCF_022355385.1. NCBI lineage: Eukaryota > Metazoa > Chordata > Mammalia > Carnivora > Mustelidae > Mustela > Mustela nigripes. The sequence continues at coordinate 106,172,609 of NC_081563.1, forward strand.
TCAGCATTCCTCGGCTTCACTTTCCCCAAGAAAATTCTGAAGATGATAGAAAATCTTCTGTTTTAATGTTTTTTTAAAAGATATTATTTATTCATTTGACAGAGATCACAAGTAAGCGGGGGGGGGGGGCAGGCTTCCCGCTGAGCAGAGAGCCTGATGCCGGGCTCGATCCCAGGACCCTGAGATCATGACCTGAGCCAAAGGCAGAGGCTTAACCCACTGAGCCACCCAGGCGCCCCTTAATGTTGTTGTTGTTGTTTTTAACTGAGCTTTATGCCCAACATGGAGCTAGAACTGAGGACCCTAAGATGAAGAGTCACATGCTGTCCTGACTGAGCCAGCCAGGCACCCCAACAACTTCAGATTTGGGGTAAGTGATTCCCAGAATGTAGGAGCCCCTGCTAGTGGTAAACTACAAGATGATTTTAGGTGAATATACAGATTGAGCGTGGAATAACACAGAACTCCCCAACAGGAAAGGGGGATACCTCTCCCTCCCCCTCTCTCTCTCAATAAAGTGAGCACCAGTCCCCCCATCTCTCTGATTTCTTTCTCTCTCTCTCTCCCCCTCTCTCTCTAATAAAGCCAGGGCAGGCCTCTGACTAAGGGGTTTTGGCAGGCAACTGGCATCTGCTCAGGACTGAAAGACACTATTTGCTTTTCATTTTTTAACTTTCACTGGATATCTCCACTATTTGTGGCACATCAGAGTTTTCCATGTAAGGCAGTGATTTAATGTTTTCTTTTTTTAATACTTTTTTTGTGGCCAAAAAGGTAAAAAACATGAAATAAGAGAGGTGGAACACAATCCTGGCACAAGGCATGAATGACTGATAGCTGGGAAACACTGTAGCGGATGGATTAAGATGGTCTGAGCTGGAATAGGGCTTCACAACTAACTTTGCTGTGTGACTGTGTGCAAGTTACTGGAGGTCTCTGTGCCTTGGTTTCCTCATCTGTAAAAGAGAGGTGACACTAGTACCTACTTCAAAGGTTTATCATGAGGATAAAGGGGTTATTACAGGTAAAGCACTAATTTGTTACCTGGCATAAAGCAAGAATTCCATATAAATGAGGTATTACAGTATTTTATAAATAAATCTAGGTAAATAAGGATATATTCAAACTTGATCCTCGGCCCTGTGAATTACAAGGTAAAGAGACTTCTTCATGGGCTCCTGTACAGGTAAAAAACCAAACCAAACCAAACCTCTGTTTGGTTTTGCTTTGAATTAAAAATGCTACCAACTGAAGAGTTTTAAACTCATGTGATCCTTGGGAAACCAGAGAACCAAGTGTGCTCTCCTGAATTCCACTGTAATTTCCTTTCCACTCTACTTTTAAAATCCCAGTGACTCTATTACTAAGAGTGTAAATTGAGGCTGCCATTCCTTCTCCTTATGACACCAGCTAAAATGTATTTACAGCCAGGCACGGGTCCCTCCAACATTTTCTTCACATTCTGCCTGAATCATGCAGTACCTCCCAAATTGCTGTTTTCTTGATACTGCCCCAGTAAATGACTTTTTGTTTCAATTATGGCCACATTACCTGCAATGGCTTTTTAAAAATCTGCTTGAATACTGCTATGGTCTGAATGTTTGTGTCCCCCCAACACTGATAAAAATCCTAACCCCCAAAAGATGATGAGATTCGGACAGGAGGGCTTTGGGGAGGTACTTAAGTCATGAGGCCAGAGCCCTCATGGATACGATTAGTGTCTTATAAAAGAGGCTCCAGAAAGCGCTCTAGTCTCTTCTCCCCTGGGAGGACACAGGCAGATGTCTGCGATCCAGAAGAGGGCCCTCACCCCACCAGGCAGAATCGAGCGTCCGGAACTGTGAGAAGTAAATCCCTGCTGTTGATAAGCCACACTTGTGGTTTATAAGCCGTAAGTCCGTGCTATTTTGTCAGAGCCCCAACAGACGAAGACTTAAAAGCCAATAGGTATCACTTATTTATCTTTCTCTTTATAGGATTTTTCTCTCTCCTTGGCTCCAGGGGAATTCCTCCCATCGTTCACGCAGTTTAGTGGGAGCCCCTTGAGTGAATCATAGAATGGAGAGGGGAAGTCACTCTCTGTCAACATCATAAACGTTCTTTATCACTCTCCAGTTTAATGGGAACTTCGGACTGAAATGAAGGACAGAGAATACTGCTCGGTGATAGTGGCTTAGAGATCCACACGGTTCAGCCAGGCTCCTGAAGGTGAGTTCACTCTCTGCCCAATATGGCTTCCCGAACAATAAACTTTAATTGTCCCATCGAATCCCACAAATGATCATCTCTGCTAGAACCCAACTAGAAAAGAAGAAACGACCCTGTATCTACTGTGAAGGAAAATGGTTAACAATGAAATTAATGACTGCAAATGTAACCTTCAAGAGGCACAGAGCCCAGTAATCCCTCCAAGAACAGATAATACAATCTGATTGCTTCTGAATGTCATGTACCTGCAAGAAATAGCTATGTAAATTTCCAGGCAGGCTTGGTGCAAGAAGTCCAAAGTTAATTTTTAAAACCAAAGTCATTGTTCGCATCCCTCTCCATTCTGTCAAAATTCGCCCTTTCCTTCTTTCATTTTTTAAACGATCATGTACTCACAACCCCGAGGCAGCTCTTCAGACTGACTTGGAGACAGGACCCCGGGGCCATGTACGTGGGTGCAAACCTCAGGTCTGAGAAATCTTGGCATGTTACTTAACCCTTTTGGGTCTTAGAAACATCACCTATGAATGGGATCAGAGCACCCTACCTCACAGGATTGTAGAAAAGGGTTCCATTTATGTCATGTGTCTTACTCCCTGACAGTTCAGCTAGAGAGCACACAGGACACGGAGCAATATTGCCATCCCAAAGAACTGCAAGTGAGGTCGCAGAGTGCTCACGGAAGTCTGGGTGCTCAAATAAATGTGGGAAATATTCTAGCTCCTGCGTCCTGCTAAGACCTGGGACGGTAGGTGGCCCGTGGCAATCGATCGATATTTGAATGACATGAAATTAGCATGCTGATCTGAACATCAGTTCCCCTAGGAAAGGGGGCCAGAGCAAAGAACAATCAGAAACTTCCCATTCCAGTAACCATCAGCCTCCTGAAGATTCTACGGACAGATCACCGACAGAATTCACCTGTGCATACTTTATGCCAACAACATGTCTAAAGTTTGGGCCAAGGCATTTGTCTTACCATCCTGAATGTGACACGACTGCTTGTTATGACTCCCCATCCATTCTCTGCTCCATTGGTCAGACAACCTCAGCTGAAGTGTACAGTATCAGGCTCTGTTGTAGCTGGGTGTGACTGTGACCACATGCCACCTAGAACTTCCAGGAAAGCTGCAGAAATGAAGAGGGTCGCCTCTCAACGGAGAAGGCCCCTTCCTTCTAATTCCCTTTTGCTGGACATGTGGGCAGCAGACACACTAAACTGGCCCTAAGTGACCTTGCAAAGGGAAATCACATGACTAGGACTATGGGGACAGAAAGATGGGAGTCTGGGTTCCTGATCACAGAAGGAAATCATCATGCCTAACTGAATTTCTCTGCCATGAACTTCCCATCTTAAGTCACTGCTACTTTAGGAATACCTGGGTGGCTTCGTGGGTTAATCGTCTGCCTGCTGCTCAGGTCATGATCTCAGGGTCTTGGGATCGAGCCCCACAACAGGTTTCCTGCTCAGTTGGGAGTCTGCTTCTCCCTATCCCTCTGCCCTAACTAGTGCATTTGTTCTCTCTCTCTCTCTCTCTCTCAAATAAATAAATAAAATCTTTAAATCACTGCTATTTTACATTTTCCTGCTAAAAACAGTTAAACTAATTGCAATTGACACATCAAACATAATTAATTTGACACATCAAAATAAGTCTCCCGGGAGCACATATTTAGGAATCCCTGAACAGCTTTCCGGATTTCTCAGGACCATTTACCCTGTTTTGAAAAATTATATTTTATAAAGGAGGCATTGCTTTCATTTAGATGTAAAGAAATAGTGAACTAATTTGCTATGCCCCAACAATGAAGAACACCCACTTACCGAAACACCCACTTGGCTGCTAGGGCTTTAGCTGTTAATACTTTACCTTTTCCTACTAAAGAGCAGGGAGCCAAATATTAGGAAGTGAAGCCACCAGATGAATCCCATCCATGCACGTGAGCCCCCCTTTCTGCATCACTCCGTGAAGGAAAACATACCTGGCTTCCCATCTCCACTCTTCCTTGTGGCCCCTCTTTAAGCAGCCAATTATACAGAAATTACTTGTTTAGGCTTATTCCTCGGGAAAATCCCGAAATTACATAGCTCCGCCAGCAAGGCCAGGAAAACAAATCATTTGTGTTGCGGCTGAGCCATAAGGCTCACATCATAAACACAGGCAGAGGGTGCACAGTTCTGCTCTCACAAAGCCATTTGGGAGAAGATTTTTATGGCAGCAGCTGAAATGTTTCTACCAAAACAACACCTACACTTCGCTCGAGTTATTTTCAGAGGAGGTTCCCCCTACTGCTGCTGAAATCGTTGAAACGTTTAGTTAAAAGCGTGGCTTCAGGGGCGCCTGGGTGGGTTCAGGGGTGTCTGCCTTCGGCTCAGGTCATGATCTCAGGGTCCTGGGATCGAGCCCTGCATCAGTCTCTCTGCTCAGCAGGGAGCCTGCTTCCCGTCCCTCTCTCTCTCTCTGCCTGCCTCTCCACCTGCTTGTAATCTCTCTGTGTCAAATAAATAAATAAAATAAAAAAGCGTGGGTTCGCATGAGTCTGGGTCGCAGCCCCAGTGGGGGAACTGAGCAACCACTTCCTGGCTGGGTGGCCAAGGGCAGGTGCCTTCACCTTGCTGAGCTCCTCCGCTGGAAATCAAGTCCTCCTGGAGAGTTGTCCGAGGAACTGATCAGACAGGCTTATAGCACGATGGCTACATAATGAGTGCTGCAAAAATTTGAACTGTCTTCTTTCTTATCCTATTTGATGCTAAATGCCTTGACTTGCCTGGGGAAGGAAGACCTGAGGACCTAGGGGTAAGCCATATTTAAGGATACCGAGTCAACAGTAATATAAAATTATACCTGTGGTAACAATGTATCTGTAGAAACTACAGAACACTCATTATCTGCAGACCATTTACACAGCTCTTCCTGGACCCTCTAGGACAGAGCTAGGACAAGGAAGTCAGTAAAAACACTGACTAGCTAAGGGCGACTAGGTGGCTCAGTCGGTTAAGCGTTTGCCTTTGGCTCAGTCGCGATCCCAGGATCCGGGGATCGAGCCCCGCCCCCAGCAGGGAGTCTGCCCTATCCCTTGCCTCTTCCCCTCTGCTCCTGCTTTCTCTCTCTCAAATGAATAAATATTAAAAAAGAAAAGAAACTCAAAATAGGTAAACTAGACAGTGTACAAAGTCCATTTACTGGCTATACTTAGCCTATTAATGATGTTCCTATTGTTGCGCATTCCCCAGGTTCTGGGCACCCAGCAACCCAGTTCTCACGGAGTAACTATCTTTCACAATAATACACCAGGAGACAAGCTGGAGACACTGTGATAACGGGACCCCACTTTAGGACTAAAAATCTGATCTCCTGGCTCTGCTAGTCCTGCAGGCAGAAGGCAGACAACGGCTCTGAGCTGAAGAAAGTTGTTTCACCCGAGGGTAAGCTCCTACCCTGCTGCTGCCTTCGGTGGGCCACATCAGTCAATAAAGGCTCCATCTGCTCTAAAGCTCCCTGTGGGGTTGACGAAGGCTCCCAGTAAGACAGCTCTGCACCTCAACTTCTCCCGCAGCCCAATCCCAAGTCCTTCCTTTTCCCTCCTTCCACACCCCTCCAAGGTGTGGATCTTAAGGGTCTGTAATTGACTTTCAGTCTTTGGATGAACACAGTGAGTCTCAGAGAGGTTGAGAAGCTTGCCCACAGTCACACAGCCAATGAGCGCGAAGGCTGGGATTGGAACCCAAGCATTCTGGCGCTAGAGCCTCGGCTCTAAATCGCTCTGCTCTACAGCTCATTCGAGTTTGCACCTTCAGGTCCCATGAAAGAAGCTGGTTAGGTTGGTCGCTGTCCTCACAGCAGACTGCAAGAATCAGAATGAGAGGGAGTTGCGGGAGAAGGCAACTTCAAGAAACTTATGAAAGACAACCAGGACACAGAAACTGTCTTTCAAACCAAGGGTTGGGTTACAGAGTGAGGGAATGGTTGAGAGGCAAGGGAGGGACCAGGGAGACAGTCCGGACACCAGTAACTGGGTGTGTGTGTGGGGGGGGGGGGGGGCCCCGAGCTTGTGTATGCTGGGGAGATAAGGGGAGGAAGTAGGGGGTTTTAGAGCCAGGGACTGGGACCCACTGGTGGTCCAGCACAGCAACACTCCCTGGAGGGACATCTGGTGGGGGCAGGAGCCCATGAAAAAGACACAGTCGTTGCTAGAGTCACCCAAGAAACACAGAGAAACAGGAAGTGATAGCCTCCTTCCTTCCCTTGGCCACCAGCCAGCCGGCAAGCCCAGGAACCGCCATTCCCTCCAATGTAGAGCAAAACCAGAGATCATCCAGGAGTGAATTTGAGAGTGAGTCTGCTTGAGCCGATCAACTAGCAACAAGGAAGCACCAAGAAACACCCCGAAAGTAAAATACAAGATTTGAAGCAGATCTGCCAGAAGCTAGCTGGATGGCAAGTTGTCCTACATCCTCAGCAGCCAGAACCAAGTAACACCAGCAATCCTGACCTGTGGGCGGGGCCCTTTACCAGGCAAGCGGGTTTATTACTGCCCACTTAGACCACTGTGCTCTGAAAGAACGAGGCGGGTAAGTTTCAATGATTCTGTTTAGTAAGTCGGGGGGATATGTGTAATATTCTGAAACTATTTCCATCATAAAAATAGCAGATTTAATGGACAGTGGTGAAATGGACAGAATTTCACCGCGAAATGGACAGAATTTCACCGTCAAGATCTTACTTATGTAGAACAAATTGTTCCCCGCCGCTGTGAGCTAAATTAGGTGTTAATGTAGCTCCCATTCTGGAAGGCTAGATGCACCTTCATGATTTTATCTGCTTTTTAATGAAGCAAGGGCTAGAACACAAATTCTTTCCTCTCGTCTCAGAAGTCCTCTGCAGCGGAAATTCTCAGAGAAAGGGAGGGGGGCAGAGGAGAGAAAAACTGCAAATGAAAACACATTACCCAGAACCTCCAAGAATCTTCAGCAGCACAGATACTAACACTGCAGGGATACAAAGATTCGCATGGCCCCTGTGCAAATTCCTGAAGCCTTCCATATTTTGGTTTTCTTTTTCAAATGTTCACGGGTGGGAAAACATTAGCGAAATGACTTCTTCAATCGAAGGCCCCTTCCACTACACACTTTTCCTCCATCCCCAACTCTTCCTCAAAAAACAAAAGGGGGTCCCCCGTGGTAATATTTAGCAACCACTCAGTGTTTATCCACTTTGCCCTTCCAAAGACCTCTAACACCTATTTTATCTTATTTTTTTAAGACTTTATTTATTTATCTGACAAAGAGATTACAAGTAGGCAGAGAGGCAGGTAGAGAGAGAGAAGGGGAAGCAGGCTCCCCGCTGAGCAGAGAACCCGATGTGGGGCTTGATCCCAGGACCCTGAGATCATGACCTGAGCCGAAGGCAGAGGCTTAACCCACTGAGCCATCTATTGGCTCTAACATCTATTTTAAAAATTATTTATATTCTAGTCCCTCGAGAAGAAATGTGATTTATGTATAGAGATTGTGGATAAATTTCATCCCTTCCAGCCCTATTTTGCCTCGCTCTCCCACCTCTGAACAAAACTACTTTGATATAATTAAAACCCAAATAGCTTGAGAGAAGATCTGGGTTCGAGACTCAGCTTTGCTTCTAGGAAGGTGTGTGGATAGAGGCTGGTCAATTAATGTCTTTGGGCCTCTGTTGCCTCACTTCCAACACGACGTTATGAGAACTAACGTCCACAATCCTTTCAGCCCTGACATGATTCCATGGAAAAGTAATAAAAGTCCTGTGCACAACCAGATGAACTCTCTCTCACTTGACATGGCCCGGACATCTGCTGGTGAGACTGCTTATCAAAATTAAAAATACAATCTGTGGCCATGGCATAGAGAAACAAATCTGACCTCATTCCTTGCTCTCAGTTGACTGTGATCTCACCCAGCAATTCTCAAGTTGGGTTCTCGGGTAGCCTGACTGCGAAAAGAGCCCAATTATTCTCCCTCCCTGTATCTACGCCTTCTGCCATTTACCCTTGTAGTGCCCTCCCACTCCGGGACCAGTTGTGTGACTTTTTTTGGTCAATGAGATACTGACAAATACCATACAAGCAAATGCTTGAAAAGTGCACACACTCCTGGGCTTGTTTTCATTCTTGCTCCTTTGTCATGGCCAGGAGAACACGCTAGGTCAAGTGTGCTTGAGGATAAGAGAGAGAGAGAGATAGCAGAGATGAGTCACCCCAGTCTTCCTAAGGCTATCCTAGATCATCCAAGGGCCAGCTGAGCCCCAGACATGGTAGCAAACCCAGCTAAGATGAGAGGGGCTTCTTGCCTGACCCACAGCTGACCACAGACATGTGAGTGAGATCAGCTGAACACCCAACCTGTAAGCTAAATATGTTTTTATTATGTTCCATTGAGAGTTTGTGTTTTGCAGTTCTTTGTTACATAGCATTTTTTTTTTAAGATTTTATTTATTTATTTGACAGAGGAAGATCACAAGTAGGCAGAGAGGCAGGCAGAGAGAGAGGAGGAACAGGCTCCCTGCTGAGCAGAGAGCCCAATGCAGGACTCAATCCCAGGACCCTGAGATCATGACCTGAGCCGAAGGCAGCAGCTTAACCCAATGAGCCACCCAGGTGCCCCATAGCATTTTTAATGGCAGTAGATAACTGATGCATATTCCTTGGAATAATATAGCCAGACCATAACAACTATTTCCAGAACTATTTCCAGTGTAAAACGAGTCTGGGGTACACTGCATACCTTAACTTTACATTAAAGGTTCACAAGAGGGACGCCTGGGTGTCTCAGTCATTAAGCATCTGCATTCAGCTCAGGTCATGATCCCAGGGTCCTGGGATCCAGCCCTGCTCTGGGCTCCCTGCTCAGTGGGAAGCCTGCTTCTCCCTCTCCCCCTCCTGCTGCTTGTTCCCTCTCTCACTGTGTCTCTCTCTCTGTCAAATAAATAAATAAAATCTTTTAAAAAAAGTGTACACAACACCTATGAATGCTTTTAAGGCTCTAAGAAGTTCCACAGTAAATAAACGTAATTAACTTTGTCTAATTTATGTTTCCCCCAATGTATTTTACTATAGACCCCCAAGTATGATGCACTAAAAAAAAAAAAAAAAAAAAAATCTTCCTAGTCTTAGATCCCACATCTATTTTGAGCTTCTATCCCACCTTCTTTCAAGTTAGGCCACGTATTTTTTTTTGTCTCTTCCAAGACAGTTAATGAACATTTCAAAAACAAACAAAACAAGACAAAAACCTCAAGGTACTCTGAAATCAAGAAAGCTTTTATTACTTATATCCAAAGTCTAATGAGTGAAGAGGAATGTTCCAAAAGTATCTGAAACCCATATACAGCCTTAGTCTAAGATCAACTTTCCCATGATTAAAACTGTAACAGAAGCTTCACGATGACTTGCCCTTGAACATTCTTCAGAGGCTCCCCATTGCCATCCTTCCCTCACGGTTCCCAAGCCGGTCATAATCCGGGCCCTGATTTCCTCTTCTGCTACTCTTCCTCCCCTCTATCTTCCTTCCTTACCCCGACCCTCAGGTGTACATACTATCCATGAACTTCTTTCAGTTCCATCTCATAGGCCATGAGCTCGTGCTCTGAAAGTCTCCAGAGTCTGGTGCTATTTGATGTGAACTTGAACTATGCAGCTTTGAAATAATATAATAGCAACAACATGGTCTCACATTAATTTGGATTAATGTTAAGTCCAAGCATAACATTAATACTCTTGGAGAGCTTTCCCTTAGAAGCTGGCTGGACCTAAGGAACACTAAACTCTGTTTACACAGTGGACATAGGGTGGCGCCACGTTTGCTGGTGAATGGAAAAAGCCACCATCTTTTGTCAGATTATTATTGAAAGACTAGAGTTCTGAATTTGCAAAGACTTCAGAAACACAACCCTCACATAAAATGTGACCTCCAGAACATGGAGTTTCTTCTGCTGGAAACTGTCCTTAGCTTCATCACATCCAAGCCCAAACACACAGGAGTTCATCTGGCTAACTTCAATTCATCAGTGGAGAGAATACTTCTGCCTGGAAAACTGTGCCTGAAACCCCCAAGAACAGATTGCAAGGCCATCCCATAATAGAATTTACCTGGTTTTATGTAAATGCCTATCATTTGGTCTAGACTCCTTCATGGGAAAGACCCTAGCTTATTCCATCTTCGATCCAGAGCCCAATACAATGCCGGGTTCATCGACGATCACTGAGTATCAGATGAGCTCATGTGTGGTTGGATGATGGAGAAATGAACAAGCAGGATGGGCCACTGAATACAATGGACTGATTTTTGCTGTTCCTCTCCTCTGCCCAACATCAAGGAAAAATGAGTACAAACACTAGGCTATGGCTGAGGAAAGAAGATAGAAAGAACCTTGAAAACCTTTAATCAGCTGGATAAGAGTGACCATTATGAATTCAGAATCAGTGCAGGCCCACATTTTTTGAAGTGAAGGCAACTGTCAAAAATATAAAAGATAATCAGAAAAAAAGTAGGAGGCAAGAGTGTCTTCCTCTTCCTAATCAGAGAAAATCTGAAGACACAGCTTTTATTTTTTTGGAGCTAAACAGTTTAATTCATTCGTTGAAAGTAAAGGATTCATTCCAAGAGCGGTGTTATATGGTGAATGAGACCTCTCCGATGTAGCAAACGAAAACGGAGGGGAGAGCTTTCTTTAGAGATTTGTGGGGTCAGATTTCCTGTGATCCATCATGAAATGCCCTTGAAATACTTGGTTTCTCACTCACGTTTATGTTGGACACCAAGTGCATGATCTTTGTTACCCCATGAGTTGTCCTCTTGAATGGGGGCAGAAATGAGCACAAACACAGATAAGACACTTTGAAACCCCCCAAAAAAGCCTTGTCTCCAATGTTCCTTCTCACATGGCCTTGGACTCCAGACCAAACACCCACTATGCCTCTGGCACTTAACAGGCAGAGCTTGGAAAACAGCTCCGCCACTGATTTCTCCTGCCAACTGACACCATGCCGTTGTCTCAGGGAATGTCACATGGATGATCTCTTGGCTGTGTGTCTTTACAGCCTTGTTCTCTGCCCTTTAATCTTATTTGACCTTTCTTTTGACTCCTTATAGACACTATATTTGAAAACAATGGATGTATAGTATTGTCACGCGCTAGAGAAATCCAAAACAATTTTCCACGGATTGTTTTAACCCTAGCATAAAGCAAAGCTATACTCTACTGCTGTTTTTCAGGTTCCTTGGTGCTCTATTTCCCTTCTGGCTCAAGTCCCTTATGTGTAAATAAGAACCTGGTCATTCAGTTCAGTCCTACACCACATCAACAGTGGCAGTAAGGAACACTACACTTGGTTCTCCCAAATCTCGACCTGAAAGCTGTGGGAAGAGCCCAGCTTCTTGGGGCAGCTCTGTCTTTTGGAAGCTTGTTAAACTTTCAAAAATTCATTTCATGGGGCACCTGGGTGGCTCAGTGGGTTAAGCCCCTGCCTTCGGCTCAGGTCATGATCCCAGCGTCCTGGGATCCAGCCCCATATCAGGCTCTCTGCTCAGCGGGAAGCCTGATTCTCCCTCTCCCACTCCTCCTGCTTGTTTACCCTCTCTTGCTGTGTTTCTCTCTGTCAAATAAATACATAAAATCTTTTTTTTTTTTTAATTCATTTCTGCCTCCTTCGGCCTGTTTTTCTACATGCATTCTTTCAAAAGACATCTGCATCCCTGGTAAGAGATGAGAATGATACCAAATAAAACAAAAAGTGAACTTCAGAGGGAGTTTTCAAGCAAAGTCTCCCAAATAAGGAATAATTTCTTCACTTTGTTCTTCCCTTTCTCTCTTTAACCCCCCTACAGTTAAATCAATGACGGCTCTTTATTCTCTCTCACTCTTATTTTTTTTATTTTTTTTTTTTTTTAAATAAAAAGTGCCCACCAGGTAACCAAATCAGGATTCCTTTCACAGAAAGGAGACCAGGCAGCTGCCTTCCGGAGACCATGCACCATCGCCACCAGGACTCCCACAAGGCCCAGTTGAATCTGCCCTGTGTTGCTCGCCAGTGCTGTTCCTTAATTGGCCATGAGTATGGTCCGCCCCAGGAATTTCTGCGCCCTGTATAGCATAATCTCCTAAAACATCAGCAGAGAGTTGAAGGGCCAAATTTTTAAATAGCATCCAATTAATAATTGTAGTAATAATGAAAGAAATGCCAAACTGCTATGTGAATTCTAAAGCCCAAAGTGGAAGCTCAGCTAAATGAAGCAAAACTATTCTTCCACACCCCTCCCCCTCTCGCTTTTGAAATGTCCCACTACTAAGGGGAATTTCTGGAGCTAGATTGTGCAAAATGTTAGGATTTCATATTTCAAGTCCTACGTACTTTTCCAGCTTTTACTGAGTGCTATCCCTGGATATAAAGATGAAAATTCTTGACTGTCCACCTCAGGAAAGTCACAATTCTATTCAAACACAGAACCTGCTAACAGAATTGCCCTCACTTAACAAATGAGCAGTGAGTACCTGGCACCATTCCAGGCACTGAGGATGCCACAGTAAACAATATGGGACAGAAATCCCTACTCTCATGCAACTTTCATTCTGCAGGGGTAGACTGACCACCCCCAATACGTCTGGGCACCAGAAGATACTGAAGGTTACAGAGGAAAGAGGCAAAAGTAGGGAAAAGGGACAGGGGTGTAAGTCACAGGTGGTGCCAACATTAAAGAGGAGGGTAAAGGAAGGCCCCAGCTGGCAAAGATTTGAAGGAGGTCATGGAATAAGTCCTACAGAAACTGAGAAAAAGAGCTTTCCAGGTCAAGGGATGACATACAAAAGCCCTGGGGGAGGTGAGCTGTGTCTAGTGTGTGTATGTGTGTATGTGTGTGTGTAAGGAATAGCAGCTAGCAAGGGTGGTCAGCATGGAGGGACCAAGGGGGCGTAGTAACAGATGACATCAGAGATCAAAAGCATGGGATCATAAGAGTCCTTGAAGGGCCTGATAAGGGCTGCAGCTTATGCTTCTCATGAGGCAGGGAGCCAGTGGAGGCTAGAGGTAGAGCAACATGATCTGACTTCCATTAAGAGGATCACTTGGAGGGTGCCTGGGTGGCTCAGTTGGTTAAGCATCTGCCTTCAGCTCAGGTCATGATCCCAGCATCCTGGGACTGAGTCCTGCATTGGGCTCCGTGCTCAGTGGAGAGCCTGCTTCTCCCTCTGGCTCTCCCTCTACTTGTGCTCTTTTTCTCCCACTCTGAGTCTCTCAAATAAATAAATAAATTCTTAAAAAAAAAAAAAAAAAGATCACTTGGGGCACCTCGTGGCTCATTCGGTTAAGCATCTGACTCTTGGTTTCAGCTCAGGTCATGATCTCAGGATCCTGGGATCGAGCCCCATGTCGGCGTCACTCTCAGCGTGGAATCTGCTTGAGGATTCTCTCTCTCCCTCTACTCCTCCATCCATTTGCTCACCGACTCTTTCTCTCAAAAATAAATAAATAATTCTAAAAAAATAAAATAAAATAAAAATAAGAAGAGGATCACCTTGGCTGCTTTCTAGAGAACAGACTGTAGGTGGGCAAGGACATAAGCAATCCAGAGCAAGGGGGACAGGGTTGGCACCAGTGGTAGCGATAAAGGGAACACAAACTGTTTAAATCTGGGATCGGTGTTTGAATCCAGAACTGAATTTACTGATGAACTCAATTTCAGTATTTGAAGGTAAAGGGTTTTTATTTTCTGAATCAAAATGCCCAAATTTATGTTCACTGTGTTTAGGTACTCCCAACGTTCTGATGATGCACTAATGTACATCTCTAGCCTTTACCTTTCCACTGACCCACGGTTACCTGCCACTGCTTCTAAGACACTTCATTCCTCCAGTCTGCTCTCCCTTAGCAAGACCATCTATTCCCAGCCTCGGTACTGGTGATCATGAAACCAATCGTTCACTCACCCAAGGCCAATGTCCCTTCATGTCTTCCACCGTTGTCTTCCCCACTGTGAGTCCACATATGAAACTCTGCCAATGCTTCCTACGACCCTATTTTGCGCACCTCCCTCCCTCACGGTTCCTATCGCCCACTCCCTGATGCCAACCCCTACAATCTCCCAGGCTGCCTTGCTGGCTCCAACCTCTCTGTCAACAAAACCACCTTGGCAACTGTCATCAAACTAACATTCTCAAACTATAGGTGTTATCATGGGACTTCGCCTGCCTCCAAGGGTCTCTCCCAATGACTATGGATCTCTCCATGGCCCATCATTAGACTCTGACCCCACAGGCACTACCTCTGGAGTATGAGAGAACCTTCCTGCTCACTCTCTCACTTTCACTTTTACACGTGGGGATTTCCCCTCTCTCTCCCCCCTTTTCTGTGCAACCTTTCTTAAATCTTCTCATCCATGGAGACTAGCTCAAATTCAGCTCCCTCTATAAAAATGCCCCTAAAGACTCCAGCCCCTATCCAGGTCCTATAACAACCTTTTCATTAGGATCTCGTGTCTCGGGTACACGCCCTATCTTCTTGGTAGAGGTAAACAGCAAGGTCATGCACCACCTTGTATTTGTTTTTACCCCTCCACGGATACCACAGTGTTCAATACGGTATGTACCAAATTAAATTATTTCAGTGAAATAAATGAACTGAGATAATATTCCCCTTATCTTTGTCTCAATCTCCAAAAGTGAGGAATTGAAAACCCCTAGAATTCAAAGGATACACAATCTCTGAATAAGAGTCTATTATTTCTTATGTGATCTGTTTCTCTTCTGCCATTTTGATGCTCCCACTAACTTGTTCTTGGGTAGTGTCTAGAAGAACTAGACAAGAAGTTATGGCTGGGCTTATCTCATGGATATTATGATGTTCACAGGCACATCACACCCCAAGATGTAACATACCCAATCTTTGACTTATAATCAAATAAGATCCCAGCTTCATGGGAGAGAAATACGAATGGAATGAGCAGTTCTGGTCCCAGTCACAAAGCCTGGCCATTGCTGAGATCTCTGGGTATAGAACTAGGGCCACATGGTGGGAGAAGCAAAAACAAAATGAAGTTGGCATGTAATCAGGCACTTAGGATCTATTTCTGGGCAGGAATTCCTGCTACATCTCGGACATGGCCATGCCGCCCCCACCAGTATGTTCTTAATGATAGAACTTGACTGACTCATCAATCGCCACTCCAGGGTTCCAGGGGTGCGTCCTTCCATTCCCCAAAACAGGCTACTCTCAACTTCTCTCACCAAGATAAAGACTCTACTTCTTCAAGATCACCACCTCCCATTTTTAATTCACAGGAACTTTAAATATCTGCCAGAGCCTAACGTGAGCCATGCTCAGCCACTACCACCCTGAGGAAGACAGACACATTCCTTTGCCTTCTGGAGTCTATAGTGGAAGGCAGATGGTGATCAAGTAGTCACACAGGCATAAAATCATAAACCATGATTAGTGCAATGAAGGAAACAGAGATGGAACAGGGGATGAGACTTAATCCAAAGGGTTCCGTGCTCCCCTGAGGAAGTGACACTTGAGCTGAGATCTGAAGAGTAAGCTAGAAGTTAAATGACAGATGGGAGGAGAGAAGAGAGAGTTCTTGTCACGGGGACGTGGGAGGACACAGGGGCAGGAGAGAGAGCGGTGCCCTGGAAAACCTAAAAAAAAAAAAAAAAAAAAGGCAAAGCAGGGGGAGAATGGCTCAAGAAGTTAGAAGGCAGACGGTAGGTCAAGCAGAGCTTTGTGGAACATGGAAAGAAATCTCCTCTAGCCTCAGAGAAACAGGCAGGCCTTCAGAGTTCCCATCTGCCACTGCCTACTCTGACCACAGTTCCTTTGTGAAAACCCATCCCACCTCAGTCCTTCAAAGAAAATTCCTACTGGCATAAGGCGTGGCCCTGCCCATCACAGATGACTAGCCCTGCTAGCAACCAATAGGAGAGTTTCATGAACTTGGGAGCCTTTGAACTTGGAAGCTCTTAAGACACAGATGATGCTATAGCCAGCTGGTGAGGAACATGGAACTAAAAAGTTTCCATGAACAGTGAAGGCTGAGGGACATGTTGGTCATGCTGGAATCATGTGGAAAAAAAAAAATTTTTTTTTTTAATTGAAAATCGTAACCCTTCCCATTTATAGATCAAGTGTCTTGCCCTCTCTGGGAAGCTGGCCCTGTGACTGCTTTGACCAAGAGAACGCAATGGGAGCAGTCGTCGGGGATTTCGGAGACCTGGCCCTAAGGGCACTGGCAACTTCCATTTCTGCACATTTGCCAAGATCCCTCGTGAAAGCCAGCCCCCGGGCTGCAGGGGCAGGGGCTACATGGAAGAGAAGTGAGGTGTTCCAGTGGGAATGTTGGCTGAACTCCCATCCTGGAGCCAACATCCCCCGCCTGCCCTGTGAGAGAGGCCCCTGGAGTACTCCAGCTCGTATGAGCCCCTGGATAACTGCAGCCCCAGCCAACACCACGCAAAGCAGAAGAATTGCTCAGCAGAGCCTACCCTGCCCAGGCTTCCGAGGGATACCAAACGGTGGTTGGTGTCCAAAGCCAAGAATTTTGGGGGTAGCTGCTGCGAAGCAAGAAATAACTGAAACAGAAACAGAGTGAGGTAGCAAATAAGATTAGGAAAGAATCCAGCAGATATACAAAGAAAAGCAGGGATACGGTCCCTGCATGACGAGGAGTTCAACCTCCATTCTAGACTTTCTCATCTCAATGGAGGACTCTTCCTCTCTCTGTAATTCACGAACCTCAGATCTCTTGACAATAAAATGACCTTTAACAGGACCAGCTTAAAGGCTTTCTGTCCACAAAGGTTTTTACTATAATACTCAGGTACTGCAGCCACCATTTTGCTCCTGCCTCTCCAAAATAATTCTTGCTTATCAGTGTCCAACTTAATATGCGGCACCCAGAAATTCCTTGTGTAGTATCGGTAAGTCTTTACCAATTACCTGCCTTTGGGTATCAAGATTACTGATCCCTAAAATTTTACAGACCAGACTAATTGGAGGGAATAAGGCTCAAGTACTTCTTATGGTAAAGGTGTCAGATATGTCCTGTGAAACATGTGACTGTGAAATACAGGGGCTAACATAATCATTAGTAACTGAAAAGGCAATCCACCATATTTCCAAATTACCTATCATATTTCCATAATGTAGGTTACTCTAACATGATGCAAGGTGATTTCACAGTGATAAATTTGGTTTAACTGCAAATCTAGTAAAGGCACACACTGAGAGAAGATGCCAATGGGTCCATCTCCCTACTTTGAGATATTCGTGAATTAAAAACATGTATTGCTCAGATTTTAGAATACATGCTCTTTGAGGTCTAGCAATTTGTTAAGATTCTTAAAGCCATTATCTTTGTTTTGTTTTGTCTTCAATCCTAATATTTTTAAGGTGTATGTGTTGTCTATGATTGAGAGTATGTGTGTTGTGATGAGTTTTAAGGATTAGATGACCACTCTATCCCTTGGTCTCAAGTCCAGGCACTTCACCAAAGGCCACCGGCATTTGGTCAAATAATTACATGCCTCACTGATTGCCCAACCCTACCAGGAAATTCCACACCTCCTTACATATCATTCCTCCCCTTCTCTCCCTGGTAAGCTCACTACCATCCTTCAAGAACTTGCTCAATGTTGCTTGTTCTATGAAACATTATCTGACCTTCACCAACCTCTCTGCCTTTTTCTCAACAGATTTAGCTACACCCTCATTTAGAGTCGCACAATACTCCGAATATATCTCTAATACTTGAAATTTTTATCACAGTTAAATTTGTTTGAACTTCTATTTTCCCAGCTACATTGTGATTCCTTGAAAGCAGTGATCAAATACTATTCCTTATTAATCCCGCGGTGCTTAGCAAAGTGCCTGGATCACAAGGGGCCCTCTATGAATATGTACAGAGTGAGTGATTTCTGTCGGTAGGGTACCTTATTCTAAGTAGCTTCAAATGCCTTTCACACCATTTTTTTTTTAATTCTCAAAAAAAAAAAAAGGATTACAACCCATTAGAGGGATGAGAAATATAAGGAATTAAGAGGAAAAGATATACTTATCTAAAATTAGAATACATGAGAGAAAATTTCTGAAATTTCCAGATGGATAGATCCATTTCACCCTTCTGTTACTGTGAATTACATAGGATTCCATCTTGTAGAGTCAAATATATTATAATTAACTGCATACATGGTCATAATAAGGTAGAACTTCCAATTTTCAATTCACTACTCAAACAGGGCTAACCATAAAAGACAAAAAAAAAAAAAAAAAAGATTAATTACAACCTAAGGCACCCCTCCAAAAATGTCTTCTTTAAAGAATACCCATTCTTTTGTTAATGCATCCTACATGCTGAGTGTCCTTAGGGCTCAAGCACAATTTACAGTTCATTATCTTCTATCTTCATAACATCTCTAGTGGTTCCATCACATCTAATTCTATCTGGAGAACAAAGTCTTCCAAGATGGTGCTTTAGTCAGGGTCCTAGTGGGAAACAGATGGCCCACCACAGGAGACAATGGATGGTGTTTAATAAGGGGGTTATTTATCAGTCATGGCGGGGTTTAGGGAAGACAACTGGGGAATGTGAAGTGCCCTGAGCCTAAAGGAGTAGGAGGACAGAGCTATGGGGACCCAAAAAAATACAGTTAGCGATACGAGAGGGCTACCTGACCGACTGTGGCTTCCAGGAGAGCCACAGAGACCACGGTCAGCCAGGTGGCAAGAAGAGACCTAGAGGAATGAATAGGCTGACCCCATGGTCCTCCTCCCCCCCAATCCGCTGCTCCGTGAATGCAACCGGAAGCTAGAGGGCAGGGAAGCCCACCAAGGCAGCACGTGACAGCCCTCCCCTGAAGGACAGGGGCAAGTTGAGGAGAGTGGAGGATGGATCTGGAGAAGCAAACAGAGAAGAGCCAACACCCACAGAATCATTATGGGTACTTATTTCTGAAGCCCCTCCTTCCCCTACAACAGCACTATTAGCACAGAGGGAGAAAAGAAAGAGCCAAGACATGGTATTTAATGGAATCCCAGGGTGTGCAGGAACGTTCCACATGCATCCATTTCCATTTCTTTCTCAGCACATACGAGTCGCCTCTCCACATTTGCTCTGTGCTCCATCCGCAGCCACACGGAAGAGGCCTTACTGCAGGCAATGCCTAGGAGGAAGACCTCCAGGAAAAACCCTCCCAACTGTGATAGAAGAGTCAGTAAATAAATAGCTCAGCTCCTCCCTACTCCAAGACACTAATGTGAAGCACATTCTAGAGTTTCCAGAAGACACCACTCCAGCAGACAGGAACCTTCACTGCCCTTGGTGGAATCAGCCCATCACCACACCGAACCCTGGTGGCATTTCCTTCCTTATCTCACTGCCCCACTCCCCCCACCTCCGTGCTTCCAGGGGTGACCTCCTGCTTGCACTCCAACCCTCAACTCAGGCCAGTGGCAGGAGAGGCCAATCTCAGACAATGTGTGAGTTGTAAGCCACACCTCTGAGAATGGACCCACCACACCTCTGAGAACAGATCTGTCACGAAGAATGAAGAACGTGTAAGAGTTATGTGCATGGGCATGTGTGGCTACCAACCCTCCCTGCTTTTCTCTGCACCAAAGTAAAAATACATTAAACTTAAATAAAAAAAATGTGACTTCTAAGGCTCCAACTTGGCTTTGAATTTGCTCTGGGAAGCTGAGAAATGACCTCTCTGGGCCTCCATTTCCTCATCTGTCAAATGAACTCAGATAAAGACCTCTATGTTTCTTGTCTAACTCTCAAGTTTGGTAAAGATTTTCAGCAGTGAAAGGGACATAAATCATTAAAGTCCAGTCCTTGAACAGACATGAAATTCCATTCTTGGGAGTACTTTCTTACTTAGGGAATTCACAAAAGGCAAAAAAAAAAAAACACTTTTGCATCACCATAAAGAAAACAACTTTCAGAAATTATGAATTTAACCTATCAGCCAAATGGCTATTAGAAATTACTTTAAAACAAATTTCCTTGATTTGACAGCATCATACAATCCATTATTTCAAAATTCATAAATCTTGTATAAACATCTATTGAGTGCCCCCTTAATCTATTATAGGATATATGTATAAAAATATCAAGACTGGACATTTTTTATAAAGTAATACCTCAGGGGCACCTGGGTAACCCATCTGGTTAAGCATCTGCCTTTGGCTCAGGTCATGATCCCGGGACCCCGGGATCCTGGGGTGGGGCTCTGCATCAGGCTCCCTGCTCTGTCAGGAGTCTGCTTCTCCCTCTCCCTCTGCCCCTTCCACCATCGCTCATGCTCTCTCTCCCTCTCCCTCTCTTCTCTCTCTCTCCAATAAATAAAATCTTTTAAAAAAATAAGTAAATAAAGTAATACCTCAGAAAATAGAGACTGGCTTTGTAGACCCACTTCTGCTATAACTTCATTTTTCTCCCTGGGCAAATGATTTCACTTCCTCGTCCCGCACACCCAGCAGCACCTCCAAGAGAGCTGGGCCTAGGGCATTCCATACACAATAATCAAGCCATAAAATTGAAGAATGGCCCTGAGTTTAGTTTTACTAAACAGAAGAAGAGGAATGGGTGGTGGGTCATGCTATCTATATCATCTTGACAATCTCTTCCTACACCCACCTTTCCTCTTGAAATGAAAAAGAGTATAGTGATCTTAAATTCTGCAGTTCCAAATGACTGTATCCTTCTCTTGAGAGCTATTGCCTCTGTCCAGCACTGCCATCCTAGAGCAGAACTTACCTATTCAGGGGCAGAAGCCCCTGAATCCTGAACTTTCATAAAATGCTTCCTAAAACACACACACACACACACACACACAGACACAATTCAATGCTGGATATGCAGTGCCATGGAATCAACGAGACCCATGTTTCTAGCCCTCATATTTAAAAGAACGGCAAAAATCATTCCAACCACAGGTCATGAGTAAGACTGTTCAGACAGGTGCCCAAGACCTTGTCTCAGAACTATGTGAAAACATTTGACAGGCAAACAAAAAGCCTGGGGAAGAAATGGGGGAGGAAGCAGAGGACATGAAGGGGAATGTGATAAGGTATGCTTTCACTTCTCTTTCTTGACTAGCACATTCATAACAAATATACTATTATATCTGTAACAAAGTGAAACATCTGAAATTAACCTGAGCCTCTTGGAAGGACCTTCTGGGACTCTGGTGGCTCTCGCTACTTTTTCTCTTAGGCCCAAAGAATTCAAAGTGTGCACATATTGGAAACAAGAGAAGCAGGACAGGAGCCAGGAGGAAAGTTCTAATTTTGTATCTTTGTGGGCAAACTATCAAAAAAATGGTTTCCTTCCAATTTCCTCCAGCATGAAAAATGGTCAACTGCTTCTCTATGATATTTCATCTGAGTTTCAAGGTCAAGAGGGAGGAAGAAAGAAGAAAACAAGGTTATACAATGTCACTAGAAAGTTAGCTAAATTATCTTATAGCAGTTATAAATTTCAACAAAGATATAAATACTCATTTATTATTTACACCAAAATGACAAAATTGTTAGGAAAGACTAAATTACCAAGAAGGAAAATATTAGATGACTTTGGAAATGTTAGCATGAGTAAATATAATGGACCTAATTGTCTTCACCGGCAGTTCTCAAAGCTGAGACAGAGAGAATTACCTGGGAAATCTTTAAAACTTCTGAAGCCAACAAGGCTAATTACATCAGCATCATCAGGGTCTGGACAGCCAACAACAGTAGTCCTGAAAGTGCCCAGGTGACAGTGAACACGCACAACAGTTCAAGATCAAGTGCCCTACATCATGCTAAGTCAATGTTAATGTGGCTTGAGGCAAAGGATGGTGTCTTGAACTCTGCTTCACTTCTCAAAACCCTCCCTGACTTGCTCCTTACAGGTAGACATCCGGGGCACAAAGCTTCACCTTCCCACTCTTCACCTGCCTCAGGCTGCCTCTCTATTCCTTCAAGCCTACCCGGAGTTGGACATCGATGCCAGATATGAGGCTTAGGCGACAAAGAACATCAGGAAGTATAGTGACCTTAAAACTGTGTGCTGCTGCAGGGAGAAATGGTGTCCACAGTGCCTTTGCAGTTAAGAATCACACACTGGCAGAGAAAATGCACTGAGGGTAGGCCAAGCAATGCTATCAAAACATGCAGCCTCAGCCTCCTCTTCCCTGGTCTTATTCAATCCTTCCTTTATTCACTCACATATTTACTAGCCAGGTGCCTTGTCCTAAGTTCACCCCAAACTCACAGCATGTAGGAAAAACAGATCTTAAGAAGTAACTGCCACTCAGTTTAATTAGAAAAGTGGAAGTAGGTACAGACACAGTGATAAAATATACAAAATAATTACCTGCAGGGAAAGGGTTTTCCAGGCTACGGAAATTTTGCATCAGCAAAGGGTTTTCCAGGTTATAGAAATCCTGCACAGGAGCCACAAAGATGAGACAATATGAAAACAGGAAGCAGTCTCATACCGCATATGGAAAACACATTCAAAGAGTGAGGTCTGAGATCAGACCTCAGAGTGAGGTCGGAAGAGAGCAGAACAGTTAGGAGCTGGGGCCTTACCCCAGAGTGGGGTTTCCCCACAGTGGCACTTACTGATATTCTGGCTGGGCCATTCCTGATGGTTGGGGGGTCATCTGTGCCTTGTGGGATGTTGGGCTGCATCCTTGGTTTCTTTTCACTAGACAACAGCAGCACTTACCCCCACCCCCCATACAGGCATTAATGTCCCCAGACATTGCCAAGATGTTCCTTGGGAGAAAAGTCACCCGTGCTGAGAACTACTGTCCTGGAGGCCGTCTAGCCATGTTGAGCAGGCAGAACCAAGTCAGAATGTGACAGCAGCATGGGGTGTGCAGCGGAGTGGTGTGACATCACAGACCATCCATCCAGGACAAGAACCTACATATCCGTGCTCACACTTCAACCACTTGCACAGCATAGGAGAGAGTCCACACTTAACAATTAGCTCGAATTTTACTAATTTAGACATTAGGCTTTCAAAGAAGAATCAAGTAAAGTTTTAACGCTATCTTTGCAATAGAAAAACTTCCCAAAGTTGGCCTCTAGGTGGTGGGATTCTGATTCACGGCTCTCCCCTTGATATTTTTGATATTTTTCAGTATCTCTCACAATCTGAACAAATAAAAGAGCGATCACTTTTCAAGATACCGTCCTTAGGTAATTCCCCCGTGAAAATAAAACATTGCTTGCATGACACACAGTTGCAAAGGTTGAAGCAATGATCCCACAATGTGTGCACACACATACACACTCTCTCTCTCCCATCCTTGCTCACTGTGCTTTCAATTATTATGGCATTATAAAATTTCATTTACCATGAACCAAAACATGCGCAAGGGTATCTTTGCAGAACATACCTTTTTGCATAGACCTTCTGAAGTAGAGCATGGTTTCAGTTATCTATTGCTGTATAACTAGCCATTATAAAACTTAGTGATGAAAACAATAATGATTTTTTATCTCTCAACAATTCACTGGGTTGGCTGGGCTCAGCTGGGCAGTTCTGTTCCACACGGTGTAGTTAAAGTCAATAGACTACATTCATCTGGAAGCTTGACTGGGGGTAGAACATTCAAGATGGCCCTTCGTCCTTTGAGTTTCTCTCCACATGGCTTATCATTTAACAGTACAGTCTAAGCTTTTATAAAGAACAAAGATCGGCTCCTAAGAAGAAGCAAACCCAGGGGACAAGCCCGAATGTGCTTCTCAAGCTTCTGCTTGCAACATGCTTGCTAATATCTCACTGACCAAAAGGATCATGGCCCAGTCTTGAGTCCATAATTATGGCCAAGTCTAGAATCGATGAAGAGGAGACTACACAAAGGTATGAGTCCTGGAAGGCGATGTTCACAGGGGCCACCAAGGTAATAGTGTATCACAATTGGAACAGGGTTTCCTTGTAAAACACGTCCTTTTACCCAGACTTTTTGAACTAAACATCAACAGGTTAAAACCCAGAAATTACAGATATGGAACAATCCATACCAATTACAACTAAAGCTACCGGATACCTTTATGCCTTCCTTAGACCAGCTCTTACTACAGAAATAGAAATAATTCAATCTCATATTTCCTAATGGTTAAAGCATTTCAGAGGAAAAAAAAATCCTATTTTTCCCTAAAGGACAGAAATGCCAATAATGAAAGATTCCCTCACTGAAGGTTAGATATTATTGTCTGGATACATTTGAAGATTTCATCATGAAAAGACACTCACTGAATTAAAACAAACTGATCCAAATCTACCATCAACTCCCTTCTTCCCAATTTTCTTCTTTGGTGAACAAACCGCCTTTGAAGAATGAAGTACAATCCTAACAAATTGTGCTTTAAGTTTTCATGCACTGAAGAATAAGAAAAGTCACACACCCGTTCTCACATGCAAAATAATAATTTGCTTTAGCTGAATGAGTAAAGGTTCATTTCAAGATTGTTTTAATGCATACCATTTGTTATTTTACTATTTTTATGCATGTGAATTATGAAAATGCATTCTCTAGGAAGAAAAGTTATCTCCATTATGACACCCCTATAGCAGAGCAGTTGACACAACCCAGAGAGTGGCAGAGATGCCTGGGAAAACACCGGATATCCATCTGAATGGGTTTATCTTATGCGTGGGTACCTGGAGACGTGACCAGTGAGGAGGTCCTTCCTGGTTTCAGTATCATAAATAAAGGATGCCCAGACCAGGGTGATTGCAGCCAGAGTGAGCTCCTAAATGAATCCGACATGTAGGAAATAATAAATTTGCAAGATTAATTTGGGCCACTCAATCTCAAAAGAGTTCAGAAGATGCAGAACTAGCAGAAAATCTTCTTAATAAAAATTACAAATCAAAAGTACTTTTAAGCCATTTTCAAATGGGTCTAATCAATATTTCTGGTGAATCTGGTACAAGAACAGCATCTAGAATTCTAGAATTTGGTTCAATAAATATTTGTCAAATGAATAAAACACATCCTACTGGGAAAATGGCCTTGGAGACTAGCTCAATGGTTTTCCATTGGTTCTTAGTAAAACAGGAGGAGGACAGGAGATGTAGAGGAAGTGGAAAGCTGACTACTGCTTTGTACCTTGGGCTTTCACATGAATAAAAGTACTTCTGTTATTTAAAAAAAAAAAAATCCACTGCTAGTGAGCTAACCCAACATCCTTGTTCTATGAACAAGAAAACAATGCAACCAAGGCCAGACACAGCTAATGGCAGTGTCACAACCAGAACTCAGGTCTGGAGAAAAATATTGGCATATACAGTTGATCCTCAATACTCAAATTTACCTACACACCAAAACTTATCTGTAACTGCAAAATCAATAAGGTAGAGCTTTGGAGGTCTTCGCTGAACATGTACAGAGAGGCAAAAAATTTGAATTAATAATGCACAGGACCCTGCTGACGTCACACAAGGTTCTGCTCTACCTTTTGGTTTTAGCTTTCATACTGTAAACAAGTATCCTTTTCACTGTTTAAAATAAGCGTCCCCCCTGGGATGCCTGCGTGGCTCTGTCAGTTAAGGTGCTGCCTTCAGCTCAGGTCATGATCCCAGGGTCCTGGGATCGAGTCCCACATTTGGCTCCTTGCTCAGCAGAGAACCTGCTTCTCTCCCCGCCTCTGCCTGCTTGTGTGCTCACTCACTCGCTCTCTCTCTCTATCTGACAAATAAATAAATAAATAAAATCTTTAAAAAAAAAAAAAGCCCCCCCCACCCCCACCCCTACCCAACAGTGATGAAGTGCTAGTCTGCTTAACTGTAGTGTTCCTAAGCACAGGGCTGGGATGCGCCTTGCAGAAAAAATGCATGTGCTAGCTAAGCATCATTCAGGCATGAGTCATAATGCTGCTGGCCATGAGTTCAACAGGAATGAATCAACAATACATATTAAATAGGCTGCTAAAAAAAAAAAAAAAAAAAAAAAGAACAGAAACACACATGAAACAAGGTTATATAGGGATGAGTTGATGAAAATGTTGTGACCAGAGGCTCACAGGAAACTATCCTTTTCTTTCCACTAGGAGTAGTGATTCAATGTTCACTAATTCAGGGCTCATGGAGACTTTGTAGGACATAACTACTGGAAACAATGAGATCAACTATACATAACTTACACATCTTTAGTTCTTTGTTACTGAGAGCCTTGAGAACTGTGCACTAGTACTCCTGAACCAGACATCAGGGAATACACTAATGAAAGTGCCCTCTGGTACCCCTTTCAACACTTTTATTTTTTCTCATAACTGATGACATGAGCTTTACTGACTGTATGGGGATTTTGAAGTATTTCATTTTGAGGGAAATCTTTTAGTGTTATGAGGACTTTTCCCTAATTTGCTAAATATAGGACAGCAAGGGAACCATCCTAGAAGTCTTCTAGTCCAAGGGCTACTAACCTAAGTTCCGTGACCACCCAAAGAGGTTCACAGATATATCCAATGTTCTAAAAATTGGGTTGGGAATAAACAATTACATGGTAATTTTCACTAAGCTCTAACTAAAGTGTGGCATTTCCTCTAATTGAAAATATAAATTACAAACCACAATAGTGTTGGCTGCACATATGACTTGGCTTTTGATGGAAATTCCAGAAAGTTTATCATATTAGAATTTTTGCAGATATTGCAAAATATCACGTATACTCACCAATAATTTGAAATTACAGTAGTTATATCATCAAATGTTAATAAAATGCACATATATTATTATGCCAAATGTTAACTATTTTTATATCTGATTTCAACATCATGGTTTCCTTTGCAGTTCTGTATATTTTATTTTATGCATTTAAGAAATTATTTAGAGAAGCAGTCCACAGAGTATCCACCAGACTGCCAAAAAGTTCCATAAGAACTCTGAAGCCCTACTCCCATTCCACAGATAAGGAAACATGACCTAGAAAAAAGGAAAGTAGCTTCGATGGTCCCATCATTGGTCAGAAGCAAACCCAGTCTTAAAACCATACAACATCCAACTTGAATGGGGCTCTATGAGTTGTGCTGAGCTGCTTAGCTCTACACCCTAAGTCTAAAAACTGGAACACCTTATCCCTCAAAGTTCAGCCAGTGGTGAAGTGAGCCCTGAGACTGTGCATCAATATGAACACAGAAGCATGTAGCCTTAGCAGGGATGGTGAGGATTTTACAATGCGTCCTATCCATTGTAGGATATTGGCCTATCCAAGATTCAATCACCGTTGCCTCGCTCACATGGAGCAGAGTCACCACGGAGCACAGTCACCGTGGTGGTGAGCCAGTGTCGCTGGTGGAGCTATGTGTCATTCAGCTGGCTAGCCCAGAACAGAGAAGCTAGATCATGTTTCCTCCCCATCACCCCACGAGCATCCTATGCACCGGCCACAACAAAGTAACTGCTGTACACCAAACACGCAGAGCTCTTTCCTGCCTCCCAACCCAGTTTTCTCTGCTTACAATGGCCCTGCTGCCTTTTCTCCCTGGCAAACCCCTTTTGGCGTTTGATACTGAGTGACGTGTCATCTCCTTCCTTTGTCTTTGCCAGATCATCACCCGTGTCTCGATACTAGACAGTGAGCTTTGTGAGGATGAGGGAAGGTGGCTGGGAGGGAGGGAAGGAGACCAAGCATGGAGTACGTGCAGATAAGATAGATGATGATAGCAATAACGATGTTAACATTTACTGAGCATTTACTATCCACACACACTCTTCTAGGCAATTCATATATATTTTCTCATCTGATATTCCCAACAGCCAGTAGGTACGATTATGATCCTAGTTTCACAGACAGGGGAACTGAAGCATAGTGAGGTTAAATAAGTTGCCTGAGGTCACAGAGACAGGAAGCAGTACAGCAGGGATTAAAATGGAGTCCCTCTGACGCAGAGACTCGCATACGCCTTTAACCAGTGACTGCACCATAAGGAGCCATCTACTCCCTTCATTCAACAGGTAAGGAAGTCACAGGTCACAGAGATTAGGCAGTATCTTGTTACAGAGCACCGGAAGTAACACTAGAATCAGAGCTCAATTTCCAGGATGCTGTCTCTTACTTTGGTTTGGATTTTTGTTTGGAATGAGAGAGGACAGAAAGAGAAGGAGCAGAGAAAAAGATTCATACACGTTAGTGTTAGCTGACTGGTGTGTAAATCTATCGACTGGTCAATAAACAGAGAGGAAGATTAATAGGTAAACAGAGGGATGCCTGGGTGGCTCAGTCAGTTAAGTGTCTGCCTTGGGCTCAGGTCATGATCCCAGGGTCCTGGGATCCAGTTCCGCATCCTGCATCAAGCTCCTAGCTCAGTGGGAAGACTGCTTCTCCTGCCTGCTGCTCTCCCTGCTTGTGCGCTCTCTCTCTCCCTCTCTCTGACAAATAATGAATAAAATCTTTTTAAAAAAATAGGTAAATAGAAAGAACTGAATCACTTCCGGGTATCTCCAGCACAAAGCAGGTCTGGCTCTGATTGCTCTTAGAGCCACAAAAAAATATCAAGACATGCTCCTACTATACCACTCGAGTGCCCTCTAATTTGTAATCCCAAATTATGTAATGCAATGTAATCCTACACGATGCTGTGTGCCGGTCAGGAGGCCCACAAGCAAAGCAAAAGCAAGAAGCTTAGAAAGGGTGAGTTTCCTGCCCAGGAATCTCTCAAGAGATTCCTTTCACAAAGAAGAGATGACTTTATTTTTCAGTCTAAATTAGCCTTCCTGTTTTTCAATAGGCATGATGAATATGATGTTCTGTGTTAACCCAGAGAAACCAGGACTAAGTTTGCTTTGCTTGGTTTTATGTTAATTTCTCAAGGACCTGCTCCCAACTGCAATTGATCCTACTAAAAAAAAGATGATTTCTTTCCAGAGAGCTGCCACGGTGCAAAGTCAACAAAGATTTCCGACCTCCAGCACTTGAGACCAGCTAAGTATGCTCCTGACCTAGGGAACTAAACTATCATGTGCAAATATCGTTCACAGTTTCATGGGAAAACAGTTCAAATGCAGAAAACATCTGCTGTGATGCTCTTTCCACCACTGTAAGGAGGAAACCCTTACAGTGACATTACCGTCTATTTTCTGTCGCTGAAACTGCTTTCTACTTTCAAAGTTATTCATTTGCTGTAAACTGGCTAGACGACACATCAATTAGAGCAATTTATCTTTGAAACTGGAAATAGGAAGATGGAAACAGACATCCTGAAGGATACATGCATCTTCGTCCCACCAAATCTACTGGGTTGTCACACAGATGGTTAAAGATTTATGGTTGGTTGGAGGTGGTGCTGGTTAGTTTCAGTGTTCAGAAATGTACACTTTTTTTCCCCCCTTTGTCTCCCCAAGTCTAGGACCTACTCTCTGTGGTTTTGCAGCAGCTGCCTTAAGTAGAGTTGGTCTGTGAAGGCTCTAACAAGGTACAATATTAACAGTTCCCAAACATTAGTGAATATTCACACCTCACTAGAAGTCAGGCTCCCTAAAGACACTGAGGCAAAGCTCTGACTTAGATCCCTGGCTCTGTCATTTTGAGCAGCAATTTCTGGTACACGAAGCAGAATCTGTTTTTCAAGCTTGTTGCTAGATACATAATTTTATATTAAAAATACAATACACAGAGAATGTCAAAATGAGCCAAAAACAACAAACTAGATGCAACTAAGGAGAGTCCCAGAGGCTAAACATGGTAGCAAAAGCAAGAAACAAGCATCTATATATAGAAAAGGTCTGTCTTAACCAACAAGAAATCTACTTTCTTGTAGAACTGTTTTTCTTCTTTCTTTGGGATCTAGCTCCATGAATGGTCATTAAATTAGGGGACTGTGGTTAAGACAGTAAAGAGGCAAAAAGGGCCCTCCGAAAATATGTTTCCTGTTTAAGATGTTACAAAAGCAAGGTTCGAGTGCAGACGTGAACAGGTTTGATTTTCTTCTGGAACATCCAGCTGGAAGGGTTGAAAAGGCAACCGCACCCAACTAAGATTTACCTCAAGTATCCAAATCTGGGTAGCTTTCCACCTCTAGAACATTCCTAGGTATAAAGAGGTCGTCACAGCATGCCTTCTCAATACTGTTTAGTTTGGGTTCCTTCTGAGGCATACCCTAAGACAAGGAGTTGAGAACAAGTAGTTTGTTTTGGGAGGTGATCACAGGAAGCAAGTACTGGAGTGGAGAAATGAGACAAGAAAGCCAGTGTACAGTGTGACATCCAGCAAGTTCTCATCGTGGGTGACTGAGGACGAACCCCACTGGGGAACTCTGGGAGAAGGCATAGACACATTCTCCAGTTCTCTCATTCAAGAGGCAAGGGGGCTGGTATACTCCTACATGGATTCATTCCCAACCTCCATGCCCATCGCTGGATGAATGGGTAGACCAAATGTGGTATCTGGAATACTATGCAGCCTTAAGAAGGAAGGAAATTCTGACAGACTACAGAGCGGATGAACCTTGAGGGCATTATGCCGAGAGAAGTCAGCCAGCCATATAAGGACAAATACTGTATGATCCCACCTATCTAAGGAAGCTAGAGTAATCGACTTCATAAAGACAGGACATAGAATGGTGGTTGCCAGGGGACTGGGAAGAGGGAGGAACAGAAAGTTAGGGTTTAATGTATGTAGAGTTTCATATATGGAAATGAGGGGTGCCTGGGGGGACTCAGTTGGTTGAGCATCTGACTCTTGATTTCGGCTCAGGTCATGATCTCAGGGTCATAAGACAGAGCTCCACATCAGGCTCCCCGCCTGGCAAAGAGTCTGGTTGGGATTCTCTCCCCCTTGCCCTCTAGCCCCACCCCCAAATAAATAAATAATTTTTTTAAAGTTCTGGAAATGAATGGTGGGGAAGGTTGCACCATATGTGGATATAATTAATGCCCTGAACAGCACACATTAACATGGTGAAATTGTAAATTTCATCTGATGTGTATTTTATAATTTTTTTTCGAAAAGGCAAGTGCCCAGGGTGATATAGATAGAGCCCCTAAAGTATATCTATTCTTTTTTTTTTTTTAAAGATTTTATTTATTAATTTGACAGACAGATCCCAAGTAGGCAGAGAGGCAGGCAGAGAAAGAGAGGAGGAAACAGGCTCTCCACGGAGCAGAGAGCCCGATGCGGGGCTTGATCCCAGAACCCTGGGATCATGACCCAAGCCGAAGGCAGAGGCTTTAACCCACTGAGCCACCCAGGCACCCCTAAAGTATATCTATTCTAATAACCACTCAAAAACCTACTTCAAAGATAGGTACTCAAACCACCCCTCCCCCCACTGTCATAAGGATTTGATAAAGCAAATGATGCCCAAAGACAACCACTGATAGAGATTTGGGGAACAGCACTCTCCTAGGTAAAAAACAAATGTATTCACCTTTTTTCTGATTATATATGATCACAGTTAAAACTTAGCAGATAGGTATTGTATTAACCGACTGAGTGGCTCAGTCGGTTAAGTATCTGCCTTCGGCCCAGGTCGTGATCCCAGGGTCCTGGGATCGAGCCCCTCGTCAGGCTCCCTGCTCTGCGGGGAGGCTGCTTCTTCCTCTCCCTCTGCCTGCCACTCCCCTTGCTTGTGTTCTCTCTCGCTCTCTGTCAAATAAATAAATAAAATCTTTAAAGGAAAAAAAAAAACTTAGCAGATAGGTAAAAAGAAGAAAATGTAAGCCATCTGTAATCTGATCATGGGAGAGCTCTCTCAGGACTTGCAGCATGGAGAACAATGTGCAGAAAGGGCAGATCAGGAAATCAGACAGCTCCCCAACCTCAGCCACCAGTGGGCTCCTGCGGCTGGCAGAGCTGGGCTGCTGCCTCCTCTCGATCCCACTCTCCCTACTGGTAAAAAACAGACTCCACACCAGTGTCTTTGAACACCTTACTACTCAAGGTCAGTGGTCCAGCAGCGTCTGTGTTCCCTAGGAGCTTATCAGGAATACAGGGTCTTGGGGCCCCACCTCACCTGTGCTGAATTGGAATCTGCATTTTCACTTTTGGATTAAAATGCAGATGATTTGTGCGCACTGCTCTAACACAGACCTTCTCCCTCCACCTATGATTTCTGGAAAGTGCCAGAGCTGATAAACCTCTAAGGCGTTGATGTTAAAATTTCCACCTTCTCTTGCAGAAAACCACCTCCCCATCTAGCTTTCAAATGAGGCAATCCAGGATCTGGCACTGAGCAGATGCCAGGTAAATGTGGGCCAGTATTGCTAGCATGAGCATGGCACATAATGTCTCCTGAAAGAAAACGCACTAAATGTGACAGCAAATTAGAAATTTTTCATCCAAAATAATAAATTCAATTTTCTTTTGCTCAAATAGAGAAATGTATCCAACAGCAAGCTGAAAAGAATAAAATGGTTTTCTCCTCAGATTGAATGCTTCTTTTGTAAAACAGTTCAATATTCCTAGACTTTTTTCAGACCTGAAAAAAAAAAAAAGTAAATGAAACGTGTTGAAACTTGCACTGACCCTCTTGCATTTCCAAGGCTGCTGGTTTGTTGTGCCTACTGTCTTTTTTTTTTCCTTCTTTGTAAGCAACAAATAGGACTTTGTTAGCTTGTGCAATGATGCAATTATAAGTGCATTAGCCCTCTCACCCACAAAAAGAATCTGATTTCAGAAACAAAAAATGAAATTCACCACTAAAGTAATATGCTATCCCAGTAGAATTCTTTAAATTTGAGGAATACTATCTACTTTTGTCTGGATTTGAAACTCTGAAAATATGGAGGGAAGGGAGAAAAGGGATGGGGAAAAGAAAACAGATTGAGCTATGAATTAGCCTTATAATATTTTGATTCTTAAAGGCACGTATCAAAAACCTTGACATATGATTATTCTTAGCTCCAGGAATTCGGATCCTAGGATGGGCAAAAATGCTTATCTTCAGTGAAAAATATTCCCCATGGCCTTGCTTATTACAAAGTAATTTTTTTTATTTTTTATTTACATATAATGTATTATTAGCCACAGGGGTACAGGTCTGTGAATTGCCAGGTTTACACTTCACAGCACTCACCATAGCACATATGTTCCCCAATGATAGCAATGATTTTTTTAAAAAAGAAAATTAGCTTATGATATTGGACTCGTTAAATAAACCTTTCACTCATAGAAAAGTAAAGCGTGCCACTCAGAATAATGCTTTTTAAGAGATATCTTTAGTGGCCAGACACACACCCCAGCCCCAGACCTTTGTCCTCTTTCCTGTTCTAAATTTTCTTCACAGCAATCACCACCATCAGACAGTGACCTGTTGGTTATTACCCAAATAACAATGTAAACTTCAGGCAAAAGGGGGCTGTTCTGTTCATTTCTGTGCTCCCAGTGCCTCACAAGGTGCCTGGGCAAGTACTAGATTAGCAACAAATGTGAAAATGAGAAATAAACGAAAGACTGAATATAAGCATATGTGCTTGGGCACGGAGAAACAGACACAAGGTAACTGAAGATATTCCCAAAATTAACAGTGTTATGGCTAGGTGGTGAAAAGACACATACTTTATTTTCTTCTTTATGTCGATCTATTGTTTCTACATTTTATGCCATAAACTTCTTCCAAAATACACACACACACACACACACACACACACACATATCCCCTCTTATTTGCACGCATGTATGTGTACCATGTGTGTATATTTTGTATGTGTGTATATTTTGACACTTGGTTACCTCGTAAGGATATCCTTTATTCCCCAAATTGCCAAGTTATACAATGGGGGGGGGAGAATGAGACCCTAACTCTCCACTTCAAATGAATAAAATGAAACATGAGACAAGTGGTTTAAAAAAAACCAACACCAGGAACCCATTCTTGCTTCTTACCGCACACACTTTCATTTAGTCACATACCAGGCATATGGTCATATATAATAATCCCGAATAAAGTGTTTATTTAACAAAAATAAGTTTTTTTTAAATAAGTTTAAGTTTTAGAAAATTCTGTTGTTTTTGCAAGTCTGGTGGAAAATGACAATTTCATAGGTCTCACAATAGGAGTCCTATCATTTTATTTTTATTAGAATAAAACTCGCAATTGCTCCAGAAGGCAGCAAAACTGGATCACAGTGTTCTCACTGGTCCGAAAGGAGAATTGCCATCAAGAGACACACACCTGGCAAATGAATAAAATCAAGAGCATCAGAAGCATTCAGGCAGCATGGCTTGAAATAAATTAAACAGGCCAGCCTTAACCTTATAAAGCACCTATTAAGGGAGGTTTAACATGTGATGAACGGATTTCCTACGCAATCTTCAACGTTTCTATTTTATATTCTAATAATACTACACTTCACACTTAATAAACTTTTAAAAACCTAATCCAGGATATGTAAAATAAAAAAATAAAAATGTAAAATGTAAAATTAAAAAATAAAAAATATAGACAGGGCCTGCATATAAAATATTGTCCATTATAAAGATGATAATTGTCAAATGACTGCAAAATGAAGCCCATTTTAAAAAGAAGATACGTGCAAATACAGGTCTCCATGTGAAGCAGGATGTTATATCCATGCTGTGTCTGCAAAACAGGCTCAGGAATACTTCTCCCTACGGAAGTGTTAAGGGAATTTGTGAACTGGTCAAGACACTGACCCTTTGGTAGTCGAGACCCCCCACGAACTCACTCTCAGCCTTTTATCTCCTACTTTTGCTTGCTTCCTGAATATCTTCTTTCATCACTGAAAGAAGTATAATTTTTTCCCCCTCCAGACCAGAGGCTGGCAAACTACAGCTAACAGGTTAGGAAACTCTAGCCCATGGGCTAAATCCAGCTTGCTATCCATTTTTATTTTAGTTTTTTTTGTTTTTGTTTTTGTTTTTTAAGATTTTATTTGTCAGAGAGAGAGACCACAAGCAGGGATAAGGGGAGGCAGAAGGAAGAGGCTCACAGCTGAGGAAGGAGCCTGATGTAGGACTCAATCCCAGGACCCTGGGATCATGACGTGAGTCATAGGCAGACGCTTAACCAACTGAGCCACCCAGGCGGCCCCAGCTATCTGTTTTCACAGCGCCCATGAGCTAATAAGATTGGTTTTACATATTTAAGTGGTTAAAAGAACAAAAGAGGAATACTATTTCATAACGCAAGATAATTATATGAATTCAAATCTCGGTGGTCATGAACACAGTTTTCTTGGAACGCAGCCAAACCCGTTCACGAAGGCTCTGCCTGTAACTGTGTTTGGTGCTAAAATGCTGAAGGGTCGCGACAGAAAGTGCAGAGGCTATAAAGTCAGAAATACGTTCTGGCCTGTTTCAGGAAATGGTTGCCAACTCCTGCAGGAAAAGAGAAATTTACATGACAGCAACACAGAACACAGATTGTAGATTCCTGGGTTATAGTGCTCTATGTATCCTATTTGAAAAGAAATGAGGTAATTTGCATGGGAACATCTATAGCTCATCTCTGGATTATCATCCACTTGCCTACCTACTCACCGACCTAGTTTTGTACAGACTAGGATGAAAGATCTAGAAGAGTACTTACCAAACTGCTAACAGTGTTACCTCTGAGGCAGAATTTAAGACTAAAGAGTGAGGATGAAATGAAATAAAACATTTACTTTTTACTCTTATGTAATTTTACTCCTGCAAGCAGGTACTCCTTTTGCATTACAGCAATTTTAAAAACAATTACAGTTCAAGGAGAACTTTTTACACCCTGAATACCGACCTCTCAGAGCAACATAAAATTAAACAGCTGCAATGTCAAATTAAAAAAAAAAAATGGTTTTGCAAGAGTTTCTTAACAGCATGATCATTTAGAATTGCTGCATTCAAAGTACATCTCTAACCATGAAAAAAATGTGAATTGGGACCCAGTTATATCTTATGAATACAAAGAAAAGCCATAGCCAAGTATTTTAAAAGTACATAGCTTTTGAAAAATTTGTTCAGAAACTAATGATAAACAGGTAACACAGACTATCCATTGTGAGAGATTGTAGCTCGCTTGAGTAACCTATGAAGACAAAGGTCATTTTTTTTTAAAGATTTTATTTATTTATTTGACAGAGAAATCACAAGTAGGAAGAGAGGCAGGCAGAGAGAGAGGGGGGAGAAGCAGGCTCCCTGCTTAGCAGAGAGCCCAATGTAGGGCTCTATCTCAGGACCCTAAGATCACGACCTGAGCCAGAGGCAGAGATTTAACCCACTGAGCCACCCAGGCACTCCAGTACATTTTTTTTTTAAAGATTTTTATTCATTTGAGCGAGCACGAGCGTGCACAAGCTGGGGGAGCAGCAGAGAGAGAGGGAGAAGCAGGTTCCCCTCTGAACAAGGAGCACCATGTGGGGCTCAATCCCAGGACCCTGGAATCATAACCCTGAACCAAAGGCAGACACTTAACCGACTAAGCCACCCGGGCACCCTGACAAAGTACGTTTTAAGATCTCCAATTTCCATCCTTCTCACTCCAAAATATCGGATGATATTTTGCTTAATAAAAAACCACTGGTCATAACTCTGGGTTGGAAAAAAAAATTTTTTTCCCAAAATATATCATAAGGAACATAAAACTTGTGAAGCCATATGCTCAAGTGCACATTTTTACTGTTTCTTATTTTTAAGTGGACACTAAGAATCTTCCAGAGACCAGACAGGGCATCCAGACAGCGGCATGGTGTGGCACAGTCTCAGTGAACCACCACATTTATAATTCAATTCCTGCACATTTATACTTTTAAACTGCAAGCCCAGTGGCCCCTTTAACTACATGGAGATGCACAATAATTGACAGCTCATTACGACAAGTGGTCTCAAGAGTGAAATATTATAGCTAATGGTCTGTAAATGCTTTAGTCTCCAAACTTGGGTCAACATTAAGGCAAGCAAAACTGGGCCTTTCCTTAAATGCACTTGATTTTAAACGCCTGGATGATATAACATTATTCAAAATTAATCTTCCTATTTCTAATGTCTGAAATACTGCATATTTAAATTGAGTGTACACACATAATTAATTTTATGTTTTCTTATGAAATACACTGTAATATGACAATTTCTAAGTATCCACATCTTGAAGAGAGGCAGAAATGATTTTAAAGCAACAGAGGGAAAATAGAATACCTGAATATACAGTAATAGAACATGTCTGAGATGTTATAGTTCTTCATCATTTAAAAGCATGCAACCAGGGGCACCTGGGTGGCTCAGTTGGTTAAGCATAGGCCTTTGGCTTGGGTCATGATCTCAGGGTCCTGGGATTAAGCCCCACATTGGACTCAGCAGGGAGCCTACTTCTCCCTCTCCCTCTGCCTGCTGCTCTTCCTGCTCAGGCTCTCTCTCTCTCTCTTGTCAAATAAATAAATAAATAAAATCTTTTTAAAAAAATAAATTTTTTTATTTTATTTTATTTTTTTAAAGATTTTATTTATTTATTTGACAGAGACAGAGATCACAAGTAGGCAGAGAGGTAGGCAGAGAGAGAGGAGGAAGCAGGCTCCCTGGGGAGCAGAGAGCCCAATGTGGGGCTCAATCCCAGGACCCTGGGATCTTGACCTGAGCTGAAGACAGAGGCTTTAAACCACTGAGTCACCCAGGCACCCCCCCCAAAATAAATTTTTTGAAGTACGCAACCATTAAGAGCCACATTTAAAACAAAATTATGTAGGAAGTCATCAAAATACAATGTTAAGTGATAAAAAGCAGGATAAAAATTGTATGCCAATATAATCCTCATTTTATAAAAAATACAATCTATGTCCTATGTGATGTAGATAACATTACATTATAGTGACTTTTGTGTAAGTGCATGGGTGGTGGACCAACACTGATTTTCATTTTTATGCTGTCTTGGATGTTCCAAGTTATCTACAATAAGCATCATCTTTACAGTTAGAAACAAAATGTTGATAATGTTCCTTTGTCTCTATTCCTGTTGGCATATACATATATATATATATATATATCTGTATATATATATATCTATATATATCTATATATATATATGAATGACTAAAGGTTAAACTAGTCTCTCCACAGCTGGGGAAACCCAAAAACATACTCCATGATTAATTGTATCTTTAAGTGCCTACACTTGCCAAAAAAGAAAGAGAGAGAGAGAGAGAGAGAGAGAGAGAAATATTTAAGTAAATAACATTTGTATGTAAAGTCCTGGGAAAAACAAGGTAGTAATTAAAATTGAAAAGTGTAATATTTTCTAACTACAATTTTCATGTTTTAGGCCTAATAAACCCAGTGTCAGAAATAAACCTTAAAAGGTGACCAACTTGGGGTGCCTGGGTGGCTCAGTGGGTTAAAGCCTCTGCCTTCGGCTCAGGTCGTGATCTCAGGGTCCTGGGTTCGAGCCCTGCATTGAGCGCTCTGCTCAGCGGGGAGCCTGCTTCTTCCTCTCTCTCTGCCTGCCTCTCTGACTACTTGTGATCTCTCTGTCTCTGTCAAGTAAATAAAATCTTTAAAAAAAAAAAAAAAAAGGTTCCCAACTTAATATAAGTAACTGGAAAAAAGCAGCAATAACATAATCACAAGTATGGCTTTTCTAAGACTGAGGAACCTCACCCATATTTGTCAGACAGGCTTGTCTGTTTTGGACACGTTTAATTCAAAACCGCATTTAAAGTGCCGTTTCCACTGAAAACTGATCTTTGCCTTTCACAAGAAGAGCCAACGACTCTCCCTAAAAGGATATTTTAGCAACACACTTTACAAGAGGGTGTTCGATAACTGGCCTATTTGTCTTAAGAAATTACAGACAGGCCAGTTCCTATGTTTAGACCAGACAGAAGCTGGTCCCAGGGCTTGGGAACTAGCATCCTGACCAACACTGTTTAACGCTAAGGGGAAAAGACCCAGTGGCTCAGAGGAATCCTTTCACAGAACTGATGAGAAAGTAGGGCAAAAAATAGGGAGCAGGTGGACCTATGCATTAGAGGAACGCAGAGCCCTGCAGAGAAGCCAGAAGCCAGGGAAAACAGTCTGATCATTGCAAGTGTTGGTTACTGAGAAAAAACAAAACAACAATAACAACAACAAAACCCGCCAAAAAACAGCAAAGGGCAGTTAAAGAAAGAAGGGGAAAAAATAGAGCGCTGGAAATGTGCCACATCAGGAACTGTGGAAGTTGAAGAAGCATCTGTCCACTCACTGAGAGAGAGGCAGTGCTTGAAGCTTGCTGAAACTGTGGGAGACACAAAAAGCAGGTTGGTGCCACGCTGCCTTCTAGAAATTGACGGGCAGGGTCTCTCCCATGATGGATGGATGAATAACCACAAAGGGAAAAGCTCAGAGGATTTCCAGAGTGTCCCAAAGAGCCAGAAGATCATCAAGACAGGCGAGAAGCTGAGGTGAGAAGGGCTGAGGCTGTGTGTGAGCAAGGATCCAGGGAAGCAGCACTGAAGGGGGCGCATGATGGGGACACACAGATGAGGAGGCCCAGTGCTGCTCAGGGCAGGGCGGGGGGGAGGGGCGCACAGGTGTGTGGGGTACACACAGTAAAAGGACAGCTGGCTTTGATTAGGGGTCACACTATTTTGAGGGAGGCAGCAAAGGCGATGAGGGAGGTAGAGGCAGCCCAGCACACAGGAGACTGACAGCTCAGTGAGCAGTGGAAAATCACGGGAGGGCTGGGGGACCAGTGCCCAGGAAAGACAGTGCCCACAAAAGAAGACAGGTGAGCGCAGGTGAAAAAGGAGTATTGAGGGGCGCCTGGGTGGCTCAGCGGGTTAAGCCTCTGTCTTTGGCTCAGGTCATGATCTCAGGGTCCTGGGATGGAGCCCCACATCGGGCTCTCTGCTCAGCGGGGAGCCTGTTTCCCTTCCTCTCTCTCTGCCTGTCTCTCTGCCTACTTGTGATCTCTCTGTCAAATAAATAAATAAAATCTTAAAAAAAAAAAAAAAAAAAAAAGAAGGAGTGCTGAAAATGGAGCCAAGAGGATGGAGGTGAAGGAGACTCCGAACTGGAATGGAGAGCAACTGACCACTGCTGGCTATGAGGAGGGAAAGAGAAAGAGACGGCACTGGGTGCTGGGAGAGAGGTTTAGAAGCGGAAAGATCAAGGCAGTTCAGATGAAATGAACTGTGAGTAAGATATGCAGAAAGGGCTTGGAGTCCCCCCCACCCCAAAACCCTCTCCCTTTTTTTTTTTTTTAAACTCTG
This sequence comes from Mustela nigripes, assembly GCF_022355385.1. Classification (NCBI taxonomy): domain Eukaryota; kingdom Metazoa; phylum Chordata; class Mammalia; order Carnivora; family Mustelidae; genus Mustela; species Mustela nigripes. The sequence continues at coordinate 106,212,954 of NC_081563.1, forward strand.
AGGTGGCTGGCTCCATGGGGGATCCATCACAAGGCAGCACACAGTAGGCCCTCAGGACGGCACGGCGCTCCGTCAGTCCACTGGCTCCCAGACGCCCACCAGCCTCTCCAGCAGGGGAGCCCAGGGCCATCCTGGCTCTGAGGGAAAAGGGAGCTGCCGGCTCATGTGTCTGACCGGCTGGCATCGCTGCGCGCTCTCTGCTATCTGCAAACACACCCAGGGCTTCTTAGAGGTACATCATCTGATCTCCCTAATAGGCTGTCATGTGCTGAAGGATTAAGAAAAAGAATTCTTACATCGCCCAAGGCGGCAGCATGGTTTGTGTTCAAAAAAAAAAAAAAAACTGGTTCGGTGGCAAAGAAATCTCCTTAGGAAACACTGCAAGTTGAGCTGTAAAATGTACTACACTGAGTAAACACGGGCAGATGGATGCCAACGAATCTTTAATTATCTTCAACTCATTATGCACACGTTAACCTTGACAAATTAATCAAGGTGAACTAATAAACTTGTGGGCTTACGTAATTTAAGTAGTTCCCAATCACAGAGAATGTATACAAATACACGTTGATAAAACCATTTAAATAGGCTCTTTTTCATGCTTCTTAAAGCAAAGTGGTAAAATAGCTCTAGGGTGAAAAGGGTTTTGTGGCTCTTTTTCCCCTCCTTTTCTCTTTTTCTGCTGTAAGGGAGACCGAGATAGGTTCCAAGCTATTAAACTATTTGTGACGTACAAGTCATCATCATAATTGGGGACACACTTTCTTTTGACCTTTACGAAACTTTCATTTCCCAAATGTGACAGATAAGACGCACTTTTATAGCACCAATAATGATTTTTTCCTATGGGAACTTGCCAATTATAAGTTGAAAAAGAAGGAAAGACCATACTGGATATACATTTAGAATCTCAATGCACCTAAAATATAGCTGAAATGCTTAGGAATCACGCTGAAAGGATAGTTCCAGCGAGTTAAGGATCTAATCTGGGGAAATACATATTAAAACCAGTGCGAGGGAAACTGTCCACTCGCTTGAGCACCTTCATATAATGCTAAGTGCCCAAGAAATGTGTTCGAGCAAAAGTGACTAGATGGTGACAGCACCTGCATCTGCAACTATTAGTCCAAGTTTTTAAATATTAGTAACAGACTGGGGAAACGGGATCCACAACGCACAGAGCTGTTTCAGTAACACGCATGACCTACACACAGTGAGGCGGCAAGTTCTTACTAACTCATCGGACTTCAGACATCTTGAGGACTTTACCTGACTTCTCTCATGCTCTCAGGGCCCAGTACAGATGCTTGGCACCCGAGGGCCTTGAGAAAGGGCACACTTCACTGAAACCGTTCAGATACTACAGTAGCGTCTTAAGAAAGGACCCATGCTACCTGTGTGCTTCTCCCTGACAATAAATCCCCCTTTATGGGACCTTGATTTCACTCTTCATTGGACTCAGTCTTTCATTGCCTAGACACACAGAAGTTAAATTCATTCATTCGCTGGTTCATCCATTCAGCAACTATTTATTGACTTCTTCTTATGTCAAGCATCTTTGCAGCCGTCCACTGTCCCACACGGTAGCTCACAGCTACACAGGGCTCGTGGGCACCTGAAACATGGCTGCTCCAAACTGACATGGGCTTATGCGGCAATTACTGAAAACAAAACAAAACAAAAGCATGATATCTCAATAATGCTTATATTGATTACACGTGAAAATCATACTAGTTTAGATAGAGTGGGTTAAAAAGTCTTATTTATATTAATTTGACCTTTCTCATCTTGCTTTTTTAAAGATGCTACTAGAAAACTTAGTAGATGATGATAACCAAGACTTGAGATGAAGCCTTGTTTTCAAGGACTGGACACTTTAGTAAAAGAAGCCCAAAGCAAACAAACGAGTAAGCGGGAAGCAATGTTATGTCATTTCAGATGCTGAATAATGTGTGAAGAATATAAGGCAGGGTGAGAAGACAAGAGCAACCCAAATGGGATACTCTAGGTACAGTGACCTTGGAAGTTTTCTCTGGGGAGGTGAAATATGAGCAGGAAACATGAATGCTAAGAAAAGGTACTCATACAAAGATCCAAGGTGTGCTGCAGACAGGGAGCACGTGGTGAACCAAAGAGAAAGGAGGTATGCAAGTCTGAACAACAGCAAGAAGGCCAGTGTGGCCAGGGCACAGAGGGGAACGGCAGCAGAGGAGGTTAGCAGAAAGAAAGGGGCCAGAGTACAGAAGTCCTAGTGGAAAGATGAGGCCCACTGAACCAACAAATTCCATGTAATTCAAGTCAAAATTGCTTTAGGATTTCTCATGGAACTTGACAGGCCTTTTCTTTAAACTCATGTCTTAAGTCCAGGGACCAAGAATAGCCAAGATTTTGACCTACCAAATACCAACAGCTACTCTGAGGCCACAGCCAGGGGCTAAAACCAGGATGACGCAAGTGAGGCTCTCAGCGCCTAGGAGCAAACACCCCGTAAATCCTGTGTTCTGAGCGCCCCATCCACTGCACCCTAGTCTTTGCAATGTGGGACTGAGTTAAGGTCAGATGAAACAAAGACAAGAGCTGTGAAGTGGGCCGCCAAAATGGTGCCAGCCACGCAGAGTTTTAGGATACATGACACTGTGTGCATACACGTGTGTACACACATGTATATAAGGATTACAATTACGCATACCACACTATGTTTGCATGTGCAGATGTGGGCAGATGTGTGTGTGCATGTGTGTATGTAAATATATGTATATGCATGTGTGTGTGTGTGGGTGTATACACACATTTGTGTGTGTGATAAACGTGTGTGAATGTGTATGTGTATATATACACATGTATGTAAACACACACATATAAAGGACACATACGTGAAGCAAGAGGATAAAACATAAAGGGAAAAGAAAAATGGCAGCCTAAGGAGAGGAACTACTTCTTGGGAGTGAAAGAAACAGTGTAGTGAGGGGATCAGGGCACTAATACACTCGCAATTTTTAATTCTCTTTCATAAAAGATCTGCAGCTATACAGAAACACACATACACACAAGCGGAGTACAACATCAGAAATGCCAATTTTATAAGGGAAGAATGATACAAAATTGTTTATATATTCTCATTTTTAACTCTAAATATAGAGGGTCCATATGGGGGACCAAAAATGCCCCCCAAAGGATATTTGTTATTATACTCTAACCTCCTGTTACATAATTTTAAGAGTGGTATTTAATATTTAGTAAAGAAAACATATTACAGAACAGAAAAAAACTGAATTTAGGGCCCACAATTATATTTACAATGTGTGATTTAGGATACACTCTATCATTTCTTTTTTTTTTTTTTAATTTTTTTTTTTTTTAATTTATTTGACAGACAGAGATCACAGGTAGACAGAGAGGCAGGCTGAGAGAGAGGAAGGAAAGCAGGCTCCCTGCTGAGCAGAGAGCCCGATGTGGGGCTCAATCCCAGAACCCTGGGATCATGACCTGAGCCGAAAGCAGAGGCTTTAACCCACTGAGCCACCCAGGCGCCCCGACTCTATCATTTCTGAACAGCAATGTGCTACCTGTAAGAATTCCCCACCATTAAAGAGAAACCAGCCTGTCAATAAATCAACTGAATAAATTCAGGTTAATTATACTAAATTTAATTTTAATTATTCTATAAGAAATGTTTCAGTCTACTATTATTCATAGAGCCCTAGAGTGTAGAGGTATTTTGATTATTAAATAAGACAGAATTTCGGAAGAGTCGTATATATATTATCTCTGGAAATATCTTATCTACCTCAATAAAAACGCTGTTCAAATTTCACTCAGTTTCGTCAAGAGCCATCAACACTGCTGTGGTTTCAAACTGTTACTTCAGGCCTTAAACATGGATAAAATGAGGTGTATGGAAATTTTACAACGGTCTGTAGATGCACTGCCAGGAACAGGAACCAACCCTGGGAATGAGGTTCGCTACTTAAAATAAGGAAGTAACTAGAGAAGAAAAACAGAAAAAGTCCTTCACCTTTGGTCAAGCAGAACAGGTCCACAAAGGAGACTATTTGCAGAACATATGCCTCAGAGACACAAGAGTAAGGGAGGGACAGCAGGCCAGTTACTGTGTGAACTTCCGTCGTCGGGCGGAGTCATGGGGATCACCAACAACCCCAGGCTGGTGTCACTGCTGCCCTCCTCCAGGCAACAGAACTCAGTGTGCAGGCCCTTCTGTGAGGGTGGGTCAAGGCCATCAGAAGGAAGCGTGTCCTTTACAGCCATGTTCTGGGACAGGAAGAAATGTCCTTACTCAGGCATTTTAGAAGCTGTGTTAATTCTCCCTGGGTGCCACACAAAGGTTCCAGAAGGCCACCTTTAACGAGGGAAGCAGGCGATTAAAACGAGCTGGAGGACTCCTGGCGATCTAAGGCAAAGACGAGGCCTTGGCGACCCAGTACTGTGAACATCTCACCGGCCACTGCTCAAAACGGCTTCTCCCCAGGATGCACGACCGGATCTCGATATTCCTCCTCCCCTAGCAATCTCCAAAGAGTCACATTGCTCACTTCTTTGTTGAAGACAAGGGCAAGGGGGAAGGCTCCTAGCTGGGAACAAGCTTCAGGTTTTGTATTCAGCACTTAGCTTAGTGCGGTGAGCAGAGATGAGCTATCACCACGGTCCTTGACGCGCTCGGTCCTCATCCTCACCTCTAACCCTCTCCTGGGCGGCTGCTTTCACTTGCTAAGTCTTCGAGTGCTGCGCAAATTGACCACGGCCTGGCTCAAAGCTCAGCCATGAGGTTCTCCTCCTTTTTCTTCTTGGCTCCTCATCTCTCCAAGACCCATCTAAACACATTTTTCAACACGGTCCTGGGTCAAGCTAGAATTATCCTGCTGGAAACCTGTGCCTCCAACAGAAGTGTGCGCCTCCCAATGAATCAACACATTTTCAGCAGAAGTCAGGCTGTGAACTTGATTCTGGTCCTGCCTTTCTACCCTGATGCAGGCCACACGATGCTGGGTATATACATCCGACTCAATCTATTTGCCTTTCTTTTAACAGGGACACCCCACAACTAGAATGTCACATGAATACAATACCGTTAATGACCGGAGCATGCCGAAACAAATGTTTGGAATCAAATGGAAGTTTAATTAGGTTTGGTATTATTTTAGCAACTTGGTGTATAAGATTATTTAAGCAATTTAGCAGCTTGAGGTCTTCGTAAACAAAATCTAGTATTTTAACAGTTTGGTTTATTAGAAAACCAATAATCCACCCAAGTGTCATCAGTAATAGGTGACCTTCTCCCACTACACTCATTCCTTCTATTTCCTGGCCAAAATAAAGCTGTTTCTTTGAATACTCCACCTATTACACATCTGAAAAAATAATAATAATAATAAAAGTATACTCTTTACATGGAAAGCAAAAAGCAACCTTAGAATGGAGACCACATCCTGCCCACACGACCAGAACCAGAACGCAAAGTTCCCTTTCGCCACAGCTATGAGGTCCTCAAAGAATGTTCTCTTGGGGGGTTGCCAGTGTTTTGTGTTGCTATCTGAGGAAACATTTTGGGAGGTGCCCATGAGCTAAAGCAGCAGAGGACTGCAACTCTGACACATTTCAGGCATTTTAATTTTTATTACAATTTAAACTATTATTACAATTTAAACTGTTGAGCACAGCCCTGGGGGGGGGGAGATGACTTGATCATGAAACTTTTCCTTTTTTCCCCTTTAATGAGTCCATCATTAAGCATAAGCTCTCAGAGAGCACCTTGACACTCCCATAAATGATGTACAAGGTCACAGGACCACACTGACTGCCTGTGACATCGCTGCATCTCAAAACTCAGCGTCTCACATTAGCTGCTGCCTAAGGGACCTGGCAGGAGGGTTCTCAGCAGTCAATTCCATGGGCAAGGCTTGTCTTGGTGAGAAGGGGAAAACCTTATATTTAACACGTTGAGAAGCTGAATTTTAAAAAAGAAAAAAAAAAAAAGGAAGAGGAAATTGTTATAATTATAGCAAGGGCTTTTGCATGCAAATTCAGTTTTCCTTGGGGAAATTTGCATACTCTCTATAAGGAGTCCCCATGCCAAAAGTACACATAATGCTTTTCAGCTTCAGTCTTTAAAAGTGATGCACTTGTCCAGGAATTGCATAGGGGAAGAGTCCATGAATGCGTTCCAGGCCTGGCCCAGATACGCTGTTTATAAAAGGAAGGGCTTTACGACGTAGTTTATAGTATTTAAAAGGCGTGTTCTCTATGCCGAACAAACTGATGGTTATCAATCGGGCTGAGACAACCAATAAAGAGTAAGGCATCTGGGGGCGCCTGGGTGGCTCAGTCATTAAGGGTCTGCCTTCAGCTCAGCTCAGGTCATGATCCCAGGGTCCTAGAATCGAGCCCCACATGGGTTCCCTGCTTGGCAGGAAGCCTATTTTCTCTCTCACACTCCCCCTGCTTGTGTTCCTGCTCTCACTGTTTCTCTCTCTCTTTCTCTCTCTGTCAAATAAATAAACAAAATCTTTCAAAAAAAAAAAAAAAAAAAGAGTAAGGCATCTGTTTCAACATGTCTCCGAGATTTAACTAAACCCTTGTTCATGATATAAACACATTTTGAAATATAAATGTATTTCTCCTTAGATTCTTAAATTTCCAACTAGAACTGATGGTCATAAAAGCTAACTACTGAGTGCTCAGATTCAAAAATATTTTTGTGATAAAGGAAATAAAAAATAGGCGAAGGGAACATCCAAAATGAAGAACTGTTTTCAATTTGATAAAAATTTTCGGCAGATATATGTCTGCCTTTAATTGTAGAAAACAATTTTAGATAATCAAGCATGAAGGAAGGATGCCAGTAACGCTTCCCATTTGCAGGTTTTAAGAAACACTAAAAGCACATTTCTGCTTCACAGTGGAAAAAAAAGACTCTGGAAGGCAATAGATAGTCTAGATCAACGTAATCATTGCTGTATGGAAAAAAATCCAGCATGTGGGAGCTCCTCAGAGCAGGCTCTTCTTCTCCAAGAGGCTATTTTTATAACACAATAAATAAAACACTCTATTCCTAAATGAATTGCCCACGAACAGGAGAAAATTAGCCATTTACTTGAGAAGCAGCCTATTTTCAGGCCTTTCCAAAGCCAACAGTTAGCAGTGACTTTGGCGATGGTGAATCCACAAGCTTCAACAGCAGTTGTCCAAAATTAAAGGTCTGTTGGAACAGGTGGGGAAAAGGCGGAAACGAAATGAATGTAAACATGTCATACCTCAGACATGCACAATGGTCACCAAGGGCTGAAATCACCTGTCACCTGGGTCAGGCCCCAGCTGAATACACAGAACTTTTATACATGGACCACTTTGAGAAATAACAAAGAAGGAAAGGGATTTGGGGAAACACTTTTTTTTTTTTTTAAGATTTTATTCATTTATTTGACACAGAGAGAGAAGGTGAGAGAGGGCACACAAGCCGGGGGGATGGGAGAGGGAGAAGCAGGCTTCCCACCGAGCAGGGAGCCTGAAGCAGGACTGCATCCCAGGACCCCGGGATCATGACCTGAGCTAAAGGCAGTCACTTAACTTAACGACTGAGCCACCCAGGTGTCCTGAAAACACTTTTTTTTTTAAAGATTTTTATTTATTTATTTCACAGACAGAGATCACAATTAGGCAGAGAGGCAGGCAGAGAGAGAGGAAGGGAAGCAGGCTCCCTGCTGAGCAGAGAGCCCAATGCGAGGCTGGTTCCCAGGACCCTGGGATCATGACCTGAGCGGAAGGCAGAGGTTTTAACCCACTGAGCCACCGAGGCACCCCATTTTTTTTTTAAGTGCAAAACGTTCGTAGTATGTTAAGTGGAAAAAGCGGGTCGCAAACGCACGAGAATTCAATTTCACAAAACTAACAAAAACGAAATGCGATCTGCATTGCTGTCTCAAGGACGCTCCCGTGCAATGTTAACGTTAGTAGGTATGCTGCCAAAGCAGGTCTGTACTTCCAGGGTCAGAGCAGAAACATCCCTCCCAGGTGGAGGGGGGTCCTGAGGAGGTCCAGCCCTGAAGGGGGGCATCTGTGACCAACCTGAGTCTACCATTACTCAACCTGGCATTTACCCAAGGTCTGTGATCATGGAAAGCTTTCCCCCCCCCCTCCCCAGAACACCCGTTAACATCCTTACCCGCCCTTCTTGGAAATAGCGTGTTAAACCAATAGCTTAAGGAATACAGGTAGATCTCAAGAGAATGACGATAAAAATACCAATAGTGGGGATTCTGTGGCTGGTAGGATTTCAGATTATAATAATTTTCCTAATTTTCTGTAACACACACATAGTACTTTCATCATTGGGGAGGGGAGGCATAGTTTTTAGGATGATGAAAGCGCCCCACTATTCAACTTTCTTTATTCTCCACTATTTATTGACCAGAAGTGCATTTGGTACTTCAAATGTCAGCACACTCGCTTGGAGAAAAGTAGAAACTGGCAATCTGTGCATCGCCACGTGAAGACCGGCTATAAAGGAACTGTGGTCTGCTTAAATACCGTTCTCAGATTTCGGGTCTCCTATGAAAATAAATGAAGCAAGGAGCCCAGCCCTGGCAAAAGATGAAGGAGGAACTCTGCCTCTCTAATTTCCTACTTATTCTCTCTGATGCCAATCACCACATGCAAGCTTGGTGAGAAATTTTAAATGTGCAGAGATAATCTAAACACTGTTCAGTCTCTTCATTTCCCCCCCCATAAAAGACAATGTAAATAAAACAGAAATGGTCACTTGAGAGCTATTTCTAGGTCTCTGTGACCATGACGCCTGTATGAACAGAAGGATGTTAAAATTCCATGTTTTAAAGTTCTAAGTTTTGTTGAAATAAATGCTAATCGGTAAAAATGTTCTTCGGGGTCAGATGTATATTTTCCCTGTTTTCAACTGTAATTTTTATTGCAAATCAAAAAAAAACAAAAAACAAAAAACAAAAAACAAACAAACAAAAAACACGGTTCCAAACAAAATTACTGAAAGACTATATGTGACCCTTGACAGTGGCGTCATCTTCGGGCTGGGTTTCAGAATGTTCCACAAATTAACACACTGCAAAAGGACATGAGTTCTGCTGAGTAAAATATCCATTTATGAATAATAGAAAAGCTGCTAAGCTTCTCTGTCGAAACTTGTCCATGAACTGGAATAACAGATGCCCAGAACATAAAAACTGGAAAAGAGGTGAATCTGCCCTTCCACACCCATCCCTGAGAAGACCTAATTTGGATACGGAGCCCACTGAAGGTCCCTGCTAGTTAGCCGGGTGACAGTTTCCAGTAGACTAAATTTTAGAGCCCTAACTGAAAATTCTCCGAGTTAATTAAGAAAATGACTGCATCTCGGCCCTGGCAAGAACAAAAAAATAATATTTATGTGAGAATGAACATATTCCATCTCTGTGTGGTCCACAAATCTTTCCCTTCGCTATATGAGGCTTACACTTTAACTCGTTCTGCATGTTTCCAAATAACTCTTGGCTGATGCCAGGGAAAAACCTCCTGTTATTTTATCTGAACTCAGCTTTCGTAATTTGATAAGCACTAGAATATGTGTATTGTGTGTGTGTTTGAGAGGGAGGGATGGTGTTCAAAATGTTTATTCAGGCAGCAATCATTTTAGCCTACCGCAAAAAAAAAAAAAAAAAAAACTAATAATTATAATAATAAAATAAATAAAATAAAATAAATAAATCATTTTATTTCCTGAACTTGTGCATTCAGACCCCACATGAACTCCCCGCAAGGGAAAAAGGTGAGGTTTTCATTTCTACTTAGGGAAACTAGTACAATTATAAAGTTTTAGTTTAGCATTTGTTTCGAAATTTTCTAGAGAAAAGTTACCCCAAATGTGATAGCGTTTTATCCAGTCGACGCCTAGGGAAGAAACTGGCACAACGCCCAGGACTCGACGACAGCATCTCCTGAACACTGACTGCATTTGGGCCTCAGAGACCCGAACTCCCCACTCTGTGGGACCATGATGGGCTGTTTTAAGGGTCAGGAGAACGGTTCCTCCATGAAGAATGTATACAGTTTCAAGTCTATCCAGGCTAAACTACTGTTCAAAGCAGCTACCATGTTTCTGGTATTTTATTACTGGAGACTCAGGAGTATCTGAGTATCTGCTTCAAGCATGAGCGATTCTCTTGGGTTTTCCATGTTTCCCCTACTCTCTCTCTCTCTCCCCTTCACTCTCCTCCTCTCTCTCTCTCTCTCTCCCTCTCTCTCTCTCTCTCTCAGTTGACTTCACTTTCTCACCGGGCCTTTCCCCATGGATGTTCCCCGGTAAAGCGTAACCCAAGTTGGGCCAGCTGCCTCTGCATCAACCAGCTTTATAATTAATTTACGCTCTCTGACAGGACATGGGAAAATTGTCTTTCAGTAATTTTAGTTTCTTTGTCTTCCTTTCTTTTCCTTTTTGGCTGCTATATTCAATTTTAATGGCAGGGTATATATTTGACATTCCTGACAAAGAAATAAGACGACACGGTTCCTTCTGAATTCTTAAAATGACAATAATTACTGGCTTCCTCCGCATCATCTCTACACTTCACAATTCGCACGCCAGTAAGGAATCCAAGCTGGCAGATCCCGTTGGTCAGACTTTCATCTGAGCTCTCAGTTCCGTCAGCCCTCTGATTACTCTTCCCGCCTTGAAACACTTATCAGTGGGCTTCCAAGATACGCCCACACCCTTGGTTTTCCTCCTACTTCATTAGGAGGAAGAAACCTCACTCCCTGGTTACTAATGTTGATCCTTATCAACATTAAGGATCCTCCCCTCATCGCCCTGCTCTTAAGGGGGAATGACCCTGGGCTAAGTTCTCAGTTCTCAGACCTCTTAGCTTTCCACATGCATTGACATCTTTGGTGACCTCACCCAGACTCACACCTCCCACATTTACACATCTTCAGCCCAGACCTCTCTCTGAATTCCAGACCCTTATATACAATGGTGTATGGGACATCTTCACTTTGATGTCTAATGGACCCTCAAATTCGACACCTCCCAAACCCACTCTTGAGCTTCCCCATTCAAACGTCTGGTGATGGAGTCTTCCCCCTTGGAGTAAACAGCAACTCCATCTTTCTAGGTACCCAGGCCCCAAACCTCAGAACCACCCTTAATACCTCTCTCTTTCTCACACCCTACATGGGATCCCCGAGCAGATTCTCCTGACTCTCCCTTCAAGATAGATCAAAATCTGACCCCTTCAAACCATTTCTACCCTTCCCAGCCTTGTCCAAATTAGGATCATCCACGTCCTCCCTGGCTCTCATGGCAACCTTCCATCTGATCCTCCTCCATCTGCACCTGCCCCCTTACAGTCTATTCTCAATTCAGCAGCCAAAATGAGTGTCTGAAAATATAAGCAATCTTATATCACTCCTAGGTTCAAATCTCTCCAGGGGCTCCCTATGTCCCTCAGAGTAGGAGCCCAAGTCTTCACAGGGGTCCGGAAGACCCTTCACAGTGTCTCCTACCACTTCTGTCCTGGTGTCTCCACACCCTGGTTCAATCCAGTCGCAGGGGCCTCCTTGCTCTTCCTCATACACAGAAGGCTCACTTCTGCCTTAGGTGTTTACATGGGCCACCGCCACCCCCCAGCAGCCTGGGGAGGTCTCCCCAAAGACTGCTGCATGTTTCCATCTTAGCAACTTAGGGTCTTGACTCAAAGACCACCTCCTCTGGGAGGCATTCTCTGTCCATCCTTCCTGAAACTACAGCACCCCCAATGCTCCCTACCCCCTTCACTGCTTGATCTTTCTCTGTAATAGTGAAAGGTAACTATATAGTATAATTTTGGTGGTTGATTGCCCTTCTTCCCTATGAGAATGGAAGTATCTAGCTGAGTTTCTTTTTTTATCCACTCGTGAAGCCCCAGCTCCTAGAATAATGCCAATTCTGACGTCAGAATGCAATCAGTAAATTGTTAAGAGAGTGAAAACATGCTTCTCTATAACCTTTCTTTTTTTATTTACAATGATCATCTTTCCACATAAATAAATGCACATCTAATACCAAAGGCTAGGGACAAATTTGGTCATGCGTAGGTAATAGCTGAAGCCATGTGATGGTTGTATGGGGATTCTTTATACTATTCTTCCTACATATATTTGAATTTTCTACCATAAAAAATCTAATACACAACATTCACCCAATTATTTATAATGACTATACAGTACTCCACAGTGTGATTATACCATCACTAGTTAATCCCTACTCTACTGAAGAATATTGGGGTTCCATCTTTTTCTGTGTAACAGAAAAGGATAATCTTTTTTTTAAAAAAAGATTTTATTTATTTACTTGACAGAGCGAGAGATCACATGTAGGTAGAGAGGCAGGCAGAGAGAGGGGGGAAGCAGGCTCCATGCTGAGCAGAAAGCCCAAGGCAGGGCTCGACCCCAGGGCCCTGAGATCATGACCTGACCAAAGGCAGAGACTTAACCCACTAAGCCAGCCACCCAGTTCCCCGAGGATAGAGTAATCTTACACAACTGATTATGGCCTTGCAATAAATTCCTAGAAACAGAAGAGTTTGCACATTTAAAATCTTATACGTAATGCCAATCTTCCCTTCAGAAATTTTGAACCGAAATATATTCCCATTAGTACATGAAAGCAGCACTTCTCAAAGTGTGGTCCACAAAATGGTGCCAGGCTGCAAATGGTCTGTTACTGGTCCACCACGAGATTGGTTCAGAAACTGAGAGTAAACATTTGGAAACTTTCACAGGAATTTGACAGAATAATTTTCTATCTGACGAATATTTCATAGATATAGAGAAATATATTTGAGATTTTATTTTGTATATTTTTCATTGTCTTTTTCTGGCTATTTATTTTTACAAATGTATCTTCAGCCAGAAACAGAATGAGGAACATGGTCCTTCACCTCAGTTTAAGAAAAATGACATGATAGTACTTGTTTCCCTATACCACCCCCAATTGTAGACATATTTTGTTTGGCTTCATTTTATTTTTATCGTTTCAGTTACAGAGATATGCCACTGTTGACTTAATGTGCACTTTTGATAGCTAGCAGGGTTGCACACCTTTTCATAGGTTGGCTGGCCCTGTACTCATTATTTATGAATTATCTCACGATCCTATTAAGACATTCATCTTATTGATGAAATTGTAAAAGCTTATTGTAAAAGCACTTTGTACATTAGGAACATCATGTTGATTCCATATTATGCAAACAAGTTTCAAACTTTCAAACAAATTCAGATGATTCTCCACTATACTAAAATAAAATAATGAAGACTTAAAACGCTGTATTTAGTTTCTTCTTTTGAGTCTTTCCTTCATGTTTTTTACTTAGAGATGTCCTTTCCACCAAAAGATGGTAAAAATATTGACTCATATATTATGCACATACATTTACAGCTTACTTTGTTACACTTATAATTTTTATCCTCTAGAATTATTTTCTCATGGGCTGTCTGGCAAAGATTCTGCTTCATTTTTCTAGATGACTAGGTAGGTGTCCCAACACCTTTTACTGACTAACTTATCTTTTTCTTTCCAATCCGAAATGCCAACCCTATCACCTACTATATATGCCTATGTATACACTCAAAATACACTCAAATGTATACACTCAAAATACATTGTATACATTGTATACAATGTATTTTATTCATTGGTATATTCTTGTACCAATACCTCTGTTCAATCATCATTAACTCATATTATTCTTAAACGTTTGAGATGGCAAGTACTTTGATAAATACTTCTTATAATTCTGGGAGGGTTTTATAGGTTCATTCTTCCAGATCAAATTCAGAATCATATTGGGTAATGGTACGAAATCTTCAGTAATTGTACTGAATCTTACTTTCCAAGAATAAACTATCCCTCTCCATTTACTTGAAATGTATCTTATGTCCCACAATTGAGTTTTGTAGCTTTCTTCACTTAGTCCCTCAATTGCCTAGGTAAGCTTCTCCCTACTTCCGTATAGCAACATTGTAATTATAAATGAAATCTTTCAATAATTTTTCCTAGCATTCATGTCACAATGAAGTCATCAACCTATTTTTACTTATTTTGTAGCCAACCAGCAATCTTAATCCACAATCATAGTGCTTCTAGTAGGTTTTCGCAAGAGTCTAAGCAAACTCTGTAATTCCATTCATACTCTCGATTCATTCATTTTAAAAAAAGCAAGCACTGTGATATAAATCTCAAAATACTGGTGCAGTTGAAGATTAATATTACATAAAAATATAAAGCCCCTCTGAGGAACATAAAATCTGCTAGAGTATATAAAACACATACCCACTTATTCTTGCATAAGATAGCAATTGAAGGATCTCTAAAAAGGCACAGTTAAAAAGTACTATGAGAGGGGCACCTGGGTGGCTCAGTGGGTTAAGCCTCTGCCTTCCACTCAGGTCATGATCTCAGGATCCTGGGATCGAGCCCCACATCAGGCCCTCTGCTCAGCGGGGAGCCCACTTGCCCCCTCTCTCTCCCAGCCATCCTGCCTACTTTTATGTATTTATTACTACTTAATAAATACATAAAATCTTAAAAAAAAAAGGACAGTACTATGGGAGAATGTGCAAGGACACACTGCAGAATAATGGAGAGCTCAAGGAAACCTTTGTGAGAAGGTAGCATTTATTTTAAGCACAGAATGTCAGGATGTGAAAAGATCAGAGGGATAATATTCTAGAAAGAGGGGGGGAAAGGTACATGATCAAAGGCAAAAGGAGAAAAAGCCCAGAGTTTGGCTGGAACATCAGGGAACGCTAAAGGGTGATAAATGGATCATTCTGAATGCAAGATTAATTTACTTCTTACTTGGTAGACATTGGTGTGCTACGGCATGAACAGAGCTATGCTTTAGGAAGACGAATCTGGAGGCAGGATGCAAACATGAGGTGATTTGCTGGGGGAAGAACTGAGGCAGAGAAAACCACCATTTTTTTTTTTTTTTTAAAAACATGGGCCCAGATGTCTTTGACAAGCCTCTCCTTGAGAGGTGGGGTCTATGTCCCCTCCCCTTGAAAGTGGACTTTGTAACAGCTCGACTGATACAATCCAACAGAGGTTATGCTGGGTCCCTTCTCAAGGCCAAACCTTAAGAAACTTGACACTTTTCTAGTGCACTCTTGCACTAGTGCACTATTCATGCACTATTGGTGGGAATGCAAACTGGTGAAGCCACCCTGGAGAACAGCAAGGAGGTTCCTCAAAAAGTTACAAATAGAACTGCCCTATGATCCAGCAATCACACTAGGAGGTATTTACCCAAAGGAAAGAAAAATGTTAATCCCAAGGGATACATACACCCTGATGTTTATAGCAGCATTATCAACAATAGCCAAATCATGGGAACAGCCCAGATGACCATCAACTGATGAATGCATAAAGATGTGGTATGCGTATACACACACACACACACACACACACACACATGAGTATTACTCAGCCAGAAAAAAGAATGGATTCTTACCATTTGCAATGACATGGATGGAGCTAGAGTATGATGCTATGTGAAATAAGTTAGAGAAAGACAAATCCCATATGATTTCACTCATATGTGGAATTTTAAAAATAAGTAAGTAAGTAAATAAATAAATAAATAAGCAAAGGGGGTAAAAAAGAGAGAAGCAAACCAAGAAACTGATTCTTAACGATAGAGAACAAACTGATGGTTACCAGAGGGGAGGCAGGTGGGGGTGTGGGGGAAATAGGTGATAGGGATTAAAAGGGCACCTGTGGTAAGTACACTTGGAATGTTTTGTACAGAAGTGTTGAATCACACTATATGACAAACCTGAAATTAATATTGCACTGTAGGTTAACTAACTAGAACTTCAATAAAAACTTACCAAAAAAAGGAAAATGACACTTTTCACATCCTATTTCCTGGGACACACACACTTACAACTTAGCCACGATGCTATAAGGAAGCCCAGGTAATCCATGGAAAGCCCACATGGAGATAACCTGAGGCTCCTGGTCCTTAGTTCCCAGTCGACAGCCAGCTAGCTCCTCTGGCCATGCATGTGAGTGAATCATGGCAAAAGTGGATGTCCCAGCACCCAGCAAAATACCCCAGCAGATGCGGTAGGGAGCAGAGTCAAGCTCTCTCTGCGGAACCCTGCCCTAACAGCAGACTCAAGGTTGAGTCTTTTTGCTGTCCTTTGAAGCACTTAGTTTTGGATGTTTGGTTGCACAGCAACAGTAACTAGGATAGAGACGAATTTAGAGGCTCTTGCGACAGTTCAGATCAATAACACAAAGAACTGGAGAAGTGACCATTGAGAAGAAGGCAAGTGCCAGATGCCAGCGCTACTTTGAAGACACAATCCATGGGACGATGGCAGCCTAAAATTAAAATTAAAATTTGTGGGGCACCTGGGTAGCTCAGTGGTTTAAGCCTCTGCCTTTGGCTCAGGTCATGATCTCAGAGTCTGGGATCGAGCCCCACATCAGGCTTTCTGCCGGGGGGGGGGGGGGGGGGGCGGCCGGCTTCCCCATCTCTCACTGCCTGCCTCTCTCCCTACTTGTTATTTCTCTCTCTGTCAAATAAATAAATAAAATCTTTTTTAAAAAATTGAAATTTGTTCCCTGAGTTATTTTTCTGATTAAGAAATAGCCAGGTAGAAAGGGTTATTTACTAATATTTTAGAATTGCACATTGTGGTGAATCAGAATACGTTAAAGCCAACAGTTAGCTCTTTCCTCTCCCTATCTACCCCATCCTCTCTCCACTGGAAGAATATGCTTTCCTGCCACATTGATATTAAGCTTTGGCCATGCAGTTTGTTTTATCAATGGCATGTGAGTTTGAAGTGATGGTGGGTCACCTCCAAGTACAGGCCTTCAGAGACACTACAAGTTTCTACGTGGTCTTTACACTTCCGCCATGACAGAGGAACGTGGCTTGTGCAAGTCTCAGGAGGGAGGCTCAGGAGCAACTGTGAACCCAACCTACAGCTTGGAACCAAGCCCCGGGGAACATAGCTTAGGTCATTCAGATCCCAGCCAACCTACAGGCACACAGGCAAGAAACACTTACTATAATAAACAACATAATATAAATGATAAGTCACTACAATAAATAATTAAACAATCACTGCTTGTGGTATGGCACTGATGTCTTATAAGGGAAGTCATCGTGTCTGATGAATCCACTTATTAACATTTGAGAACAGCCCACTATCTCATCACAGATGTAAAAGATCGTAATCCTAATTACCAGTACTTCCGCACGTCTCTCTGCTGGAAAGATAAAGGTAGAGACACGCACTGACATTTCAAATACTTCCATTCAGGTTGTTAGGTGTTGCAGCTTTCTGCACATGGAACCAAAAGAGAGGGTTTTTTTTGTTTTTTGCTTTTTTTTTCAGCATAACAGTATTCCTTGTTTTTGCACCACACCCAGTGCTCCATACAATCCATGCCCTCTCTAATACCCACCACCTGGTTCCCCCAACCTCCCACCCCCCGCCCCTTCAAAACCCTCAGGTTGTTTCTCAGAGTCCACAGTCTCTCATGGTTCACCTCCCCTTCCAATTTCCCCCAACTCCCTTCTCCTCTCCATCTCCCCTTGTCCTCTATACTGTTTGTTATGCTCCACAAATAAATGAAACTATATGATAATTGACTCTC
>NC_081563.1:106230730-106425151 GCF_022355385.1 Mustela nigripes
CCCTCAGGTTGTTTCTCAGAGTCCACAGTCTCTCATGGTTCACCTCCCCTTCCAATTTCCCCCAACTCCCTTCTCCTCTCCATCTCCCCTTGTCCTCCATGCTCTTTGTTACGCTCCACAAATAAGTGAAACCATATGATAACTGACTCTCTCTGCTTGACTTATTTCACTCAGCATAATCTCTTCCAGTCCCGTCCATGTTGCTACAACAGTTGGGTATTCGTCCTTTCTGATGGAGGCATAATACTCCATAGTGTATACGGACCACATCTTCTTATCCATTCGTCCGTTGAAGAGCATCTTGGTTCTTTCCACAGTTTGGCGACTGTGGCCATTGCTGCTAAAAACATTGGGGTACAGATGGCCCTTCTTTTCACTACATCTGTATCTTTGGGGTAAATACCCAGTAGTGAAATTGCAGGGTCATAGGGAAGCTCTATTTTTAATTTCTTGAGGAATCTCCACACTGTTCTCCAAAGTGGCTAAGAGTGTTTTTAATAAGTCATGCTATTTTTCCTCTCATCTTTGCTTTCTTACCATAACCACACTCACTGGATGGGGATGTTTCTGGTACAAATAGATGACAAAACTGGAGATACTCTAAAAAGACAGGCTTTAGGGCTCTAGCACAGAACAGGTCTTCTCAAAGTATGGTGCCTAGCACCACTTTAGGGGGGCCAGGAGATCCAAATGATTTTCATAAGGATATTAAGACATGATTTGCCTTTTTTCACTGTCATTCCCTCACAAGTTGGAGATTCACAGAGGACTTACCAGGTTTGAAATCTCAGCTGACTGACTGCAGGAGCAAACAAGAGAATCCAGATATCTTCCATGAAGCTAGAAATTAGACATGTGCAAAAAAATCTAACAGTGCCACTCTTCTTCCCAAACTTACCTTTTTTTAGAAAAACACAGTCATTTTTCATTTGAAAACAGTTTTTTATGTTAATATAGAATGGGTTCATTACTTACTTGAAATGAATTAATTCTAGATACTTTTAAGTGTCCCCATTTCCTTCCTCATATGGCAAATATTCACAACAGAAGCCACATAATGTTAAGCCATTTGAGACACTCTGAATTTTTAAGAGTATAAAAGGTTCTGGGTCACCTGGGTGGCTCAGTGGGTTAAGCCTCTGCCTTCGGCTCAGGTCATGATCTCAGGGTTCTGGGATGGAGTCCCGCATCTGGCTCTCTGCTCAGCGGGGAGCCTGCTTCCCCCTCTCCCTCTGCCTGCCTCTCTGCCTGCTTGTGATCTCTGTCTGTCAAATAAATAAATAAAATAATAATAAAAAAAAAGAGTATAGAAGGCTCTAAGACCAAGAAATTTGAGATACACTCCATACTATGGTATAAAGTATGCACTGCTGTGTTCGAAAATACAGTGGGTGGGGAAGCACACTTTAAGTAGAAGCGGGGCACCTGGGTAACTCAGTGGTTTGAGCCTCTGCCTTCGGCTCAGACCATGATCTCAGGGTCCTGGGATCGAGCCCCACATCGAACTCTCTGCTCAGCTGGGAGCATGCTTCCCCCTCTCTCTCTGCCTGCCTCTCTGCCTACTTGTAATCTCTGTCTTTCAAATAAATAAATAAAATCTTTAAAAAAAAAAAAAAAAGAAGAAGAGTAGAAGCAATAGGGTTGAGTTTGTGGGGTTCCTATAAGAAATGTCTTAGACTTAAATATTATCACCTTCATAATTGAGGTAGGAATTACAGCCTCCTGGCTCTTTGTGCAAACTTTTTACTTTATTCAACACAATCTTGCCAAATAACACCTTTAAACAGTAAAGAATATAGCAGGAGAGATTAAATCATCTGTCACGGGTTACACTGTGCTGAGACTAAAAATGTCTTCTATTTTGTTCAAGCTATGACATACCATTACTCAGATGCTCTGACATTATTAAGAGAAAAAGATGGCCGTGTACTAAGTCAAAAGAAATGAACCGCTAATATGAGTAGTTATTTGTGTTTATTGAGCACTTTTCCCCCAAAGGACTCAAAACATTTCAAACATATTAGCATGCATAAAACCTCTATGAATAATCTCACAAGCGTACGGTTGCTACTTCCACATTTTAGAAGAGTAAAATGTTATTACTAATACATAGTAAACTCTAAAGTCAAAACATTAAGCCCCTAATACCTCGTCTCTAACAATCAGCCATTCACACATGATGCATGACATAAAATGGATCATCTCCTGAACCACCACATTTGAGACTTCTGAATGAATATCACATGCTTTCTTCCAGTGTTTAAATCTAAGATAATTGCATTGTACCCTTCTAGACAGCGGACATGAAACCCTTCAGCCCCGAAAATGCCTTCTAATAAGACTGTCAAAGATTTTCTACACATTTATGAATCTAAAATTAGTCACGGAACTTAGATCCTCAGGCACCACAAACTTCATGACCAAGAAGTCACTCAAAATGCTGCATCTACATTTTACAAATCTGGCAAACTTGTTCCTCAAAGGAGGCATCGGATGCCCCTCTAGCTCTGGGGTCTCCCTCTGAGCAGGATGAGGCGATGAGGGAAATACCTTCCTAGCTGCTTCTACAGCCTCATTGTGACTACGTATAGAACCCATGCTAACAGTAGAGAGGTAGGTTCCAGATAAAAGGTAACTAAAAACGGAATGTCAATCACTGATTAGAAGAAATGATGAGATTTATGTGCTGAATGAGGGTGTACATGAGTAATATCAGCTTTTGCAACAAATGGATTCAAAAATACATAAAGCCTCAACACAACAGAAGTTAACTTTTCTCTCTCCCTCTCTCTCATGTTCATGTAACTTACGCTCCCACTTCTATTGCATAGAATTATTACTGAGAAAAACTGCAAATATTGGCATTGATGTTCTATTCAAGGGACATCTGGCTGGTTCGGTTGGAAGGGCACGATTCGGGATCATGAGTTCGAGCCCCACATTGGATATCCAGATCACTTACATATATAAAAACTTAAAAAAAAAAAAAAAGACCCCAAAACAATTTTCTATTGAAGAATATGTGGGTGTTCCCGGTTGGGAAAGATCCCTCCTTCACGTGGCCATGTAGACAGTCTCTTCAATCCTGTCTCCCCAACATCCACTATGGTTCATGGTCATCTAGATCCAAGCAAAGGAAGAGGAAGATAGAGCATGGGGCTTCTTAGAAGCCTTGCCCCAAACCAGACACACGTGATGACACAGATGGGTCCCACAGCTGCTGTGTGCATCAAAATGGGGAAGCAGCACATGGAAGAACAGACTACAGGCTCAAGCACGATGTACAACAAGCGCCACAGTCTACTCATTCTGGAAAACAAATTAAACAGGCCAATCGATCCAGGTGGCAAGAACCAAAACTGTTGCAATTTTTCACAGGCAATGGCTTTGAGTAGGTTCTCAGTAAGAAACAGAATTATAAATACCAGTCTCTATCAAAAAAAATTAAAATAGATAAAAAGAGTTATCTCTCTACTAATCCAAAGGAGGGTGTTCATAATTCCTATATATGCAGTCTTCCATGTACCAATAATGAAAGTATTTCTTTCCATGAAAGAATATCAGAATATCTTACTTGGGTGCTGGTTAATTTAAGGAATCGCTGATTTCTGGTTCTCTTGATGTTCTTTTGTTATCCTGTTACCATGATTCCATGTGGAGGAGGATGTCAGTTAGAAAAGGTGAAGCTACTCTCCCATACTTACATATACAGAAAAGTTGTTTTCCTCAGTTATTTCTCCTTTGTTTGCCACAGCCGAACCACCTGTCCCCAAAGCCACAGGCCCCGGTCACTGCAGGGGGCTCTGTACAGAGTCAAAAATGCCGCTCCCTGAAGTAGTGATGGGCGGAATTCTGAAGCACCTTCTGCCCTTCTGAGTTATCCCTCCCAAGCCCAGTCCCATGCTTGCCAGAACTTCCTGTGCCCCTGCCCACAGGCACAAGTCAGGAAAAACACAAATGTGGGGGTTTCTCTTTGGGAAATGAAGAGGAACAGGGTCCTCTTACCCACCCAGCTTCACACAATCATGGATTCCCCCAAATTTAGGAAAAGGATTCAGAAGGCCGGCAGCCCAAATGGTGACAAAGGTCTACCAAAGACACAATAAAATGTTAACGAATCAAATGCATGCAGATCCCTGCCACCTGTAACAGGACGGGGGCTGCCATGAGAAGGAGAACTGGAAAAAGATGATGGGGAAAACAGTTTTCTTTTTCACTCATGCTCTAGGGAATTCGTGTCCATAAAGTTCCCTATGATTCTATGGGGCAAACCGGGCTCTGTCTTCTCCATCCAATGCCAGGGGCAAAGCTACTAAAAGTATAGATAATCATAGCCATCACTGTCTAAAAAACTTTCTTTGTCTTAAAAAACTGTCTGGGTGGCTCAGTGGGTTAAGCCTCTACCTTCAGCTCAGGTCATGATCTCAGGGTCCTGGGATGGAAGCCGGGCATTGGGCTCTCTGCTCAGCAGGGAGTCTGCTTCCCCCCTCTCTCTCTGCCTGCCTCTCTCTCTCTCTGTCAAATTAACAACAAAACAAAACAAAACAAAAAACCACTTTCTTTGATGATGGAAATGTTCTATCTATGTGCTGTCCAGGATATAGCCTCTTGCTGCACGTGGCCATTAAGCACCTGAACCATGGCTACTGTGAAGAATGAACTCAATTTTTAATTTTCCCAATTAAAATTTAGGTTTAAACAGCAACACGTGGCTTCTGTCTATGGGGCTAGAAAGTGTAAGCCAGCCTTGTGGAGTCTAACAAATCCATTGCCCCAAGTCAACTGATCTAATATTTAAAAAAAAAAAAAAAAAAGTATTTCTTTCCCATAACTATTGAAGAACATTCTGGCTCTGTTGTGGTTAAATCCTGGGCTCAATCCTAACCTGATTTAGATATCTTCACTATATCCTAAAACAACAGTTCTCACTGTCTCTGATTATGGTGACCCATTTTTGTTAAAAGATTTTATTTATTTATTAGAGAGAGAGTACATGAGAGACAGCAGGGGCAGAGGGAGACGGAGAAGCAGGCTTCCAGCTGAGCAGAGAGCCCAATGTAGGGCTCCATCCCAGAACCCTGGAATCATGACCTGAGCCAAAAGCAGATGGTTAACCAACTGAGCCACCCAGGCACCCCTGGTATCCCATTTTTAATGTCAAAACAAGTTATTAACCATTTATAGTAGCGGTGCTTGAACTCCTATTAAGAAAATCCATTACAGGGGCATCTGGGTGGCTCAGTCGTTAAGCATCTGCCTTAGACTCAGGTCATGATCCCAGGGTCCTGGAATCGAGCCCCGCATTGGGCTCTCTGCTCAGCGGGAAGCCTGAGACTCCCTCTGCTGCTCCCCCTACTTGTGTTCTCTCTCTCTCTCACTGTCTCTCTGTCAAATAAACAAATAAAATCTTAAAAGAAAGAAAAAAAAATCCATTATAACAAAAAGCTCCTCTGAAGTCAATAAAAACTTTATATTCCTATGTATTTCCTTGTAACAGGAGCAGCTATACCGAATGGTCAAATACATATAAACAGCAGAGACAGACTCAATTTAATATGTCAGCAATCCTTGATACAAGCATGGATTCCAGCAGGTCTTATAATATCCCACAGCCTCCTGGGCTCTGTGAACCACACAGGTTAGGAGCCCACTTCTAAAGACTCATCCTTCTGAGCGGCCAGCAGACCCGTGACGATGTGTTCCACACCTGAGGGTCATGGTTCCCAACAGGGGCTTTGGACTCGTATCGGAGAAATGAGAACGAGCAACCTTCCTAACACTGGGTAGTCAAATTTTTTCAGGGTCTAGCTGGTAGAAGACATATAATGTAGATTATTTATGCTCTAGTTAAGGCCGGTTACCACGCTGACATCAAAGAAGACCAAGGTCTAACACTCTGGATTTTTTTAAAAAAGTGTATTGTTATTACTCAACAGATAACAGGATGTTGTTCAGCGCTCTCCCTATCATCGCTTTGTCAGAAAGTACGCTCACTGCCTGGGATTCACTTGTTTCTCTGTGTCAATTTGAAAGGCAAAATCTGAAGAAGAATTCATGTGAGGAAAAAAATTAAAGTAAGCATTTACGGAGTGGTTCCCAGGCTGGAGCTGGCCATGTTCCGGACAAGTTCATTTGAAGCTCGAGGTGAAAAGTCACTTTTGTGAAACAGATGGAAGAATGAGGAAAGACCCCATTGATATTAAAAGTCTTGATTATAGGGGCGCCTGGTGGCTCAGTCAGTAAAGTATCTGCCTTCAGCTCAGGTCATGATCCCAGGGTGGTGGGATGGAGTCCCACAACAGGGAGTCTGTTCTCCCTCTCCCTCTACCCCTACCCCCTGTTCATGTGTGCGTTCTCTCGCTCTCTCTCTCTCTCGCTCTGTCTCTCAAAGAAGTAAAATCTTCGAAAAAAAATCTTGATTCCAAAGTGGGGAAGAATGTTTCTACACTATAACCTCTTTGCCCAGAAATGACCCAACAGCTAAAATCTTACAATTTGGTAGGAAACAGAAAGGAAAATAGAAGAGGAATGTCAGGTGTGTGACCTGTGTGATCCTGAAACATCCCCAAATCTCTGAGATGTTGTGATTTGCCATGACAGCCTCATCAGGCCCCACCATAACACTCATGGGTCCAAGGACCTGTTGGGACCCACCGCTCTCCTCAGAATCAAAGTCCCCAAGCACACCTTTTAGAACAGGAGCACCGCTGAGGTTGGTTCACGTTACAGAGGTAAAGGTATTGGATTAAAACAAAAGCAACCGCTAGACTCAGAGATCAGTCCATGAAATCTAGAAATCTCTCAGAGACTCCACAGATTACAGAAAGCTCTAGAAACCTAAGAATGCCCACAACTTGGTTACAGCTGCAAAGTATCAAGATGTACGATGTAAATTATTTATGCTGCAGTTAAGGACAATTATCATTCTGGCTTCAAAGAGGAGAAAGGTCTAACAAAGTATCAGGCACACCATGGTCCACGCTGTGAAAAAGAAATCTCTCGGAAAAAAACACGAGCTAACACAACTTGAGCCAGAGACCATTTCATACTTCCCAGCTCCCTGTGCTTCCAAGCACGAAATCACCCACTGAAAAAGAGGAATGTATTTCACCAAGGTAGGTGGATATTCATCTCTCTCGGTTTTTAAAATGAGAGACATTCACTTACTACACTTAACGTGCATTGACTGCTGTAGACATCAACAATTCGCTCAAAATAGATACAATTTGAAAAGACTGGGAAATTCAGTATTGAACTTAGAAAGCTGAATCTGAGGTTTTAATTCAATGCACAATGGCTTGCATTAGCAGCATAAAAATTGCTTCTTGATTAAGTAGTCTCGGGTTGTAATTTACTCAAGCTAAAATTTTTTAAAACGTTAGAAATTAATTCTAAAAAGCATATACACCTACCTTCTTAAGAAAGACCACGTTTCGGGATTCCGGATCGTAGAGTAACCGTCTTGACCTGTAGGGGTGGAAAAGAAGAAAGACTATCCAACTGGTAACAGAAAGAAGTGAAGGTGAGCTTTGAGAGCATAGCGCCCTAATTTCATGTCATGGCTTCATGTGTAATATTAAACAAATGGACGTTTCTGAAGTTAGACTTAAAGTACTTCTTCGTTTCTGTCTCAATGAAATATTTCGAAGATTTTTGATTCCAATGATTTGACTTCTAAGGAGCAAATGAACAAAACTAAATGGAAACAGATCAAAATACATAGGAATTTATCGAAATGAGAACTGAAGCATTTACTTCACATCTATCCCAATGACATATACTCGATACTGTCTTGTCATGAAGTAAATGAATAAAACTCGACTCCTGTTTCTATTTTTCCGGGGGGGAAATGAGGTGAAGAAGTTGTAATAGCCTGAGTAGGTAACAGAAGGTAACAAAACTATAAGCAACTGTTACCTTCTGTTGTTTATTTTTTATTGTCCTAGCTAATAAGCCATATTTATGGCTCGGGTTTTTTTGGCTAAGACTTTTGGATCAAGAAAAATATATAAAGGAAAATAAATCAAAAGAAGATGTCTCCTGCTTTATTTCACATTTATTGTTTTCAATAAATAATTAACATAGAAACCTGCTAGTCCCTGATAAACACTAAATGTGACTTTTCTTTTCAAAAATTACTTGTCTGCATACATGAAGTTATTCTGATATTTTAACTTTACATACTCAAGCCCAAATAAGGAAGTAAACTGTTTATAGTTTAATATAAGTTAATCATCGATGCCTATAAAGTGTTTCTACCAAATCTAATTGAAACTGCCACTGGAACACTGTCCCCAAGACTGTATTTGTGCCTCTGACCCTGATATGTTAGATTCCATGTGTAAAGTAATTTAACTTCCAGCGGAGATAATGATGTGTAGAATGAAAAACAATGACCACAATTTCTAACCCAAAAGAGCTCCAAGAATTTGAAATGACTACCAGAGCATTAATTCATGGAGATGCCACTCTGAGTAAATGGAATCACTGTCTCTCTCTCTCTCTCTCACACACACACACACACACCATGGGGGGGGGGGGTGCCCTATATTACCTTGTGCTTTCTCCAGCTGCCACCTTCTTTTCTGACAATAAAAACCCTCTCTAACCCTAAAGTAAACTTAAAGGAAGACATTCTCCCAACACCTTACTGAAAGGCGTGAGAACCCAACACCCCAGCCACACTTACATGTCACCTTCCCGAGTACAACCTGCTTGGTCACACTTAGCTCCAGAACTTCTGTCCTTTAAGACAACGCCCTGCACGGACTCCCCAGAGTCAGCCGGCATCGGGGGCCCTGTCTCTCCTGCTTCTCTTCATTCAGAGCCAGCATACTGCCAACAGCATACATTTAGGGTAACGGCAGTGCGTTCTATTTTCTGAAATTATAGGTGCAGGTAAATTCAGCTAATGACAACGACCAAAATTTGCCAAGACAGGGGCGCCTGGGTGGCTCAGTGGGTTAAGCCGCTGCCTTAGGCTCAGGTCATGATCTCGGGGTCCTGGGATCGAGTCCCGCATCGGGCTCTCTGCTCAGCAGGGAGCCTGCTTCCCTCTCTCTCTCTCTCTCTCTCTCTCTCTGGCTGCCTCTCCGTCTACTTGTGATTTCTCTCTGTCAAATTAATAAATAAAATCTTTTAAAAAAAAAAAATTTGCCAAGACAAATGCATGACCAATTCGGAAACACGGTTCAACACGCACACGCTCAGCCAAATCACAATCTATGGCCCAGTCACCACGAGTTATGGAGCGCCTCACAGATCTTCAGTTTCTACGGGGCATCCAGAAATAACCAGGTATCTGGGATTTGCTTTGAGACAATCCAGTCAGGGTTGTGGATGAGAAGAGGTAACAGATAAAACAAGTGGTCACTGAGTTTGTCGTAGTTTAATGAAGGATGCATGGAAGTTCATTGTAGCATCTGCTCTACTTTTTGGTTCTATTTAAAATTTTCCATAACAGAAATTTTTTTTTATTTTTTTTTTTAAAGATTTTATTTATTTATTTGAGAGAGAGACAGTGAGAGAGAACATGAGCGAGGAGAAGGTCAGAGAGAGAAGCAGACTCCCCGTGGAGCTGGGAGACCGATGCGGGACTCGATCCCGGGACTCCGGGATCATGACCTGAGCCGAAGGCAGTCGTCCAACCAACTGAGCCACCCAGGCGTCCCTCCATAACAGAAATTTAAAAGATGGTCATCCAATGAAAGTTATGTGTGGAAATATGACAGAGAGAGAGAAAGGCACAGATCATACATGTCCTAGCCTTCCTGTTTTCCAAACACCCTTCAACACATAGGGGAAACAACTAGGGAAATAAGCAAAAAAGTTTAAAATTAAACATCACACTAGAAAAAATGAACAGCCTGCAGTTATGGTTTTATGGATGAAGTGATAATGGCCTTGAAGCTATTTTCAATACTTCAAATGCCGAATAACAATAATACCTACCTACTTCATTTTTTAAAATTATTCCAAGTATATCTGCTTTAAATTAAGTGATAGAAACACAGAAAACACTGCTTTTCTCATGTTTGTCAGAAATTGTTTGTTGTTAAATATACCTTTGATTATTACTACAAGTAGGAAAATGGATGACTTATAATTAATATCAATGTGATCTATTCCCTGAACTATAATCTTTCTAAATAAAAGAGGGGA
Source organism: Mustela nigripes (assembly GCF_022355385.1). Classification (NCBI taxonomy): domain Eukaryota; kingdom Metazoa; phylum Chordata; class Mammalia; order Carnivora; family Mustelidae; genus Mustela; species Mustela nigripes. The sequence goes on from NC_081563.1 coordinate 106,240,892, forward strand.
TCATTTAAAAAGAGGGTGATGGGGACCTGGGTGGCTCAGACGGTTAAGCATCCCACACTCGGTTTCAGCTCAGGTCATGGTCTGTGAGTTTGAACCTTACATGGGGGTGCTCAGCGTAGAGTCCGCTTAAGTTTCTTTCTCTCCCACTCTCTCTGCTCCTCACCCCTGCATTCACTCTCTCTCTCTCTCACTCTCTTTAAAAAATAAATATTGGTGGGGCACCTGAGTGGCTCAGTGGGTTAAGCCTCTGCCTTACACTCAGGTAATGATCTCAGGGGCCTGGGATCAAGCCCTGCATCAGGCTCTCTGCTCAGTGGGGAGCCTCCTTCTCCCTCTCTTTCTCTGCCTGCCTCTCTGCCTACTTGTGATCTCTGTCAAATAAATAAATAACATCTTAATAAATAAATAAATAAATAAATAAATAAATGTTGGTACAAACTTTGGATCGCAGGTATAAACTATCAAATCTGCAACCCACTTAACGTATGGAGCAGAGTGATCTGTCACTGGGGGACCGCAAAAGATGGGCACTTTCAAGATGATAACACTAATTCGCCTAGAATGTGAAAGACACTGGGAGGGGTTACACGAGGCTAATGCCCAGCTTTCACAATAAGCTGGGAAAGTCACATACCAAGTAAAACCATCTTCACAGCCTCAGAATTTGACTTACTGACCCTGTCAGACACCACTATTGGAAATCTGACATTGGACATAAATTAGAAAGTGGGATTTATGTCATGGTTTGGGGAAAGAGCGTGTGTAAAGCTTTGCCAAGCCTTCTTCAACGATAAACCAGGGGCGAGAACCAACCTTGGTTCCCTCCGAACAGAACAGCACAAAACCAACACTAAATCCTCACAGGAGATTTGATTTTCTTTTTCTTTTTTTTTTTTTTTTTTAAAGTAGCTGATAGTTTTCTATTTTCTTTTTCAAGTTTTCCTGGCCTAAAACAATCTGTTTCCTTTCCAATAATGAAACAATGCCAAATTCTGAAAAGGAAATTTGTCTGACTTAATGGATAAGCACATAAAAGCTGGAAAAGGGAGTATTATGGGAAAACCAGAACAACTTGGCCTTACGAGGCAGCCTTCCAAATGTGTCGGCAAAAGGATCAAGGGTGAGAGAAGGGAGTACATGGGTAATAATTATGAACAAGTTGCGTGATGGAGGTCAGCTAAACAAAATTCACTTGTTTTCAATCTGAAAAACACAGTTCCAGCAGTTTACTACATAAGCTAAGAGAAACTGCCATTAGCTTACACCCATACTCAGATATTTTTCATATGTTATTAAATTCGGGATGGCACTCAAGTATGCATTTAATAAATATTTGCCAAATAAATGCATTCATGAGGTGGTGAATGCTACCAAATCATGAAATCTGAGCCTAAGGTCATTAGAAATGACAAAAATAAAATCCTCTGATAGAGCCGTCATGGCTGTTTGTCTAACCAACGTGCGTAACCTTGATTTGCTTGTAGGTGGCCATATGCCAGGTTGAAAGGGTGTGTTCCCCCAAACGCCCTTGCAACTAGGGGTGAGCCTCGGGATGCAGTTCTGACTGATGAGATGCAAGAGAGGGGGCTCTGAGAAGGTCTGTTCTCATTATATGAACGTAGTTCCTTCGCTCTTTTCTGGGAATAGCTACTGGGAGGTGCAGAGACATCTCACAACCTCAAAAACAAAAGGTGTACAAAGAAAGACAGAAAGAACCTGGTTCTCCAGTGGCATTGCTGAGATGCTATATGTAACACACCCCCCGCCGCCAAAAAAAAAAACTGCTTAGGTTCCTAAACTTGCATTTCATGTTAGGAAGGACAAACCTCTGCTAGTTCAAGTTCCTGTTTTCTAGAATTCACAACGGAACATATTCTAACACCAGATCCGATTTACCTCCCCGACCTGGCTGTGTTCTTAAAGCTGTTCCTTTCACTGACTGATGCTCCCCGTAACTATCCGATAACACGGTCACATAGTTATATCTGTCTCATCCACAAGTCTCCCCTCACTGGCAGCATGCCTCCCACTAAAAGGTCAACAAGCTTGAGGGTGAGCAGTCATGAGGAAAGCCATCAGCAAACAACAGGCCATGGCATTCTGCCAGGTCACAGGGTGTCCTCCTATGGACCATCACACTCCGATGTTAGGGATACAAAAGAAAAGGTTGCCAAAGGAGAGAGCAATCTAGTCCAGTGATCAAGACATAGAAAATCTTCCACCTGAAGAGTAACTTCAAAATCTGTATGTCTCGACAAAGAAAAGGAAATAATTATAAGTATGGCTCAATTCAATGCCAGAAACAAAACAAGTCTAAAAACAGAAAACAAGAATAGGAGGATACACCTTTAGGGCTTAAGGGATGTCCCATGTCCTGGCGCAGATGCCCCTGCTTTGTGCTTCCACACGGCCATCACAAGGTACCTTCAGTGGAACTTAAAATTCTAGATATTTCTCTCTTAGATATTGCTCTTTCTTGACAAAACATAAATTCCCAAAGCTGAGGGAAACTGGCATGTAATAAGTACTGACAAATGCTGAATGGATGAATAAATGAATGAATGAATGGGCAAAACAACATAGAGATTACTTTTCCAAGTTTATGAAAAGAATGCAATCCTCATTTTAAAAAATCTGTAAGCATCATTTCTACAAATCCATACAATGAATTGTATGTACTGTTCAGACTGACCCAACAAGACACATTTGTCAAATGTCTGGAGAAATTTCAAATTTCTAGAGAAACTGTCAATTATCTATACTTAAGAAGTAGCTATTATAAGCCAGGCGATGTGTTAGGCACTTTGCATACAGTATTTCATAATCTTTACACACACACACACACACACACACACAGTTGGTTACTTCCCTTTTGGATGGGGACAAGTTCAAAGAGACCTAAGGAGCTCACATAAGGTCATGTATCTAGTAAAAGGCACAGCTGGTATTCAAACCCAAAAAGGTCAGCTCTCACTTTTCTGCTGGAAGGTGCTGCTGCTTCCTTTTGGCCTTTACTAAAATATTGTTTATAACTTGTACACATTAGTCAAGGTAACAGTCACAAGAACCTTTCATTTATGGCCTCAAAAACAATTGCTGGGTGAGGGTTCACTGTAACCTTAAGCACGATGACTTTTGTCCATGTCAGAAATCTGACGTGGTTTGGCATGACAGACAGTGACCTTCTCTAGCTGTAGAGAAGCTATAAGGAGTAAGAGAATGTCTACATACCTACAGCATATTAAAAGCAAGCCACTATGTACTTATATGACCTAGAAATGATGCAAAATAAACCCATGAGTCTACAGCTTCTGTTTCAGAAATCAACAGCTACTCACCCCCAACCCACGTAGGTTACACATGTCCGTCATACTTTCCATGTACCGTTTACGGATCCGTGACCCCAAGAGCTTAGAGACTGGTTGGCAGGTGGGCTTACAAATAAAACATACTGTTTCCATGCATACAACATATCAGATCCATTGAAGCAGTTAACATAAGAGACTATCTTGAAACAAAAGGGGAAAAAAATCTACGGCAGAAAGAATTTTTTTTTTTTTAAATGGTGCCTTATGGGGCGCCTGGGTGGCTCAGTGGGTTGAGCTGCTGCCTTCGGCTCGGGTCATGATCTCGGGATCCTGGGATCGAGTCCCGCGTCGGGCTCTCTGCTCAGCAGGGAGCCTGCTTCCCTCTCTCTCGCTGCCTGCCTCTCCGACTACTTGTGATTTCTCTCTGTCAAATAAATAAATAAAATCTTAAAAAAAAAAAAATGGTGCCTTTTGTGACAGTCACCTAACACTTTTCATTGAACAAATAATTCCTCCTTGAAGTTGATGAAAATTTAGTGAAAATATTTATCCAGTAAACATCTTAATGAAATAAACTGTTATGACTCCAATTTAACAACTTCATAAATTCTGATGGAGAAGAAATAGACTCACCACCCCCGAAACATTTGGCAATTATTTTTACACAATATGTGCACAGTCTATGATGTACGTGCTAGATGGAAAAGCGAGCCTCAGTGTATTAACCTAAACATGAACTTCTTTGTTCTGCTATTTAAGTCTAACATTTCCACTGATTTTCAAACAATATGGAGCATTTTGCAAGTCATGATTTCTATCAGGACAGCTAGCCAATACCCATTAAAAAAAAAAAAAAAAAAAAAAAAAAACCTTGAATTGAGGTAATTATTATGCAATTAAACCACCTTTCCATTTTTCTCCTTCCCCTTACTATAACTATAGATTACCTATATTTTAAATTTTTTCCAAATAGACATCTTTGGGGGAAAAAAACACAACTTAACACTGAATCTTTTTCCAAATACTGGCTGAACTGTCTTTAAAAAAATAAACATACTCCTTTTTTTAAGCTACTCACCTTTTAATTCTTTCCCCGATACAGGGGTAAAACAAACAAACAAACAAAACAGTATTCTCAATTAAATAACTCCGCAGCACTCACAACTTTTCTTCTGTAAAGTTATTTTTTAAAGTATTCACTCTTTATCAAAGGCTAATGATTTTAAAGACAAGCTTCATTACGAAAGAAACAGGATAATGAAGTACTTTTACAAAGACAGTGAGTGTCTGGGGGCACCTGGGTGGCTCAGTGGGTTAAGCCTCTGCCTTTGCCTCAGGTCACGATCTCAGGGTCCTGGGATCCAGCCCCGCATCAGGCTCTCTGCTCAGCAGGGAGCCTGCTTCCTCCTCTCTCTCGGCCTGCCTCTTGGCCTACTTATGATCTCTCACTTGTCAAATAAATAAATAAAAATCTTAAAAAAAAAAAAAAAGACAGTGTCTGATAGTAATTAAAGCAGAACTCTGTATACAACTTCTATTAAATATCTGGCTAAAACTCCAAACTGTCTATCAAATTAGCATTTCTTCATGAATGCTTATCTTACTCAAAGTATACTCTCCCCAAAACAGGCCAAAGGCCATATTCCCCCTTGCATTTGACCCCACAATCAGACACTGACCCATTTACAAAACGAAATATTGAGGTCCACCTTAGATTAACTGCCGTAAGCATTTCCAATGTTAGAACTAAAAACAGACATTAAGTGTTTAAAATACCTCTTTTCTTATGCACCAACTCCCTTTCCTTATTTCTTTTTCTGCATCTTAAAGTAATTCTTAACAACTGACTAAGGCTCAGAAAATTACAAAATCTACTCTACAAATAAAGTTTGAAAGTTATATTTAGCAGATTTCTGATTATATTGGACACAGTCTTGGTATAGCTTCCCACATATAAAGTCTTGCCATGAAAGGGAATTCTTATTAGTCTTTAACAGAAAAAGTAAGTGAGCTGATTAAATATAGATCAAACGAAGCTCTACCATGAAAGGACTGGTTTTTTATAACTTGTGGGGAAAAAAATGTATCAATAAACAAAAAGCAATCTGGTGTTTCTCATTCTGGCTTATAGTGGTTATCTGTTTATGATAAGATTAAGAGCACTTTCCCGCCTTCTTTGTGCTTTTCAGTTATTCTCCAATATTTTTAGCATGATCGTGTGTTATTTTTATAAGCTCTAAGGTTATTTTTTAAGCATTAGACACTACCTTCTTAGACCTTGATATTCAGATAAACTACTACCATATAATAAATGATAGATGTTAATATATTTTGAAAACATATGAGTAATTAGCTCCAGTCAAAATTAAGTCTCTATCTTTATGATGACTACTTATCATATCATCACCTATAGGCTCTAGTACAAAAGCATATTAAATGTTTGAAGATCATTTTTTACTTTAAGATAAGCTAATCAATAAACTGGCAAATGCATTTTATATTCATCTGTATCTGCTCCAAAAATTAGGAAAACACCTGTTTCTTGTTCCAAACCCTTCTCCTTTATCTATGCTATTCATTCTTTACCAACTCTTAAAATATACTTGAGGTAACTCCATCATATGTCACTGCTTTCTCTGACAGCTGTATCAGGACTATAAATAATACATACACCTATGTGTGTGTATAAACATATACATTAAATATACACATATTACACATGCATATGTATAATACATTCATATCATATATATAAAACATATAAATATATATATGATCTAAACTGTTTAGAGATTTCCACAAGAGGTGACTGTCAACTAAGTTTCAGGTTTCATCCGCCTTGGTCAACCTGCCCAACTAACTCTAAGACATTGATGAAAGAAATTGGAGATGACAAAAGCAAATGGAAAGGTATACCATGCTCATAGACTGGAAGAATTGATATCAAAATATCCACACTACTTAAAGCAATCTACAGAGTCAATGCAACTCCTATCAAAAGACCGATAACATTTTTCACAAAACTGGAAAAGAATAACCCTAAAATTTGTTTGGAGCCACAAAAGACCGTGAACAGCCAAAACAATTTTCAGAAAGAATAAAGTTAGAGCTCCCACGTTTCATGATGTAGTACAAAGCCTTAGTAATCAAAACAGTATGGTACTGACACAAAAACAGACACATTGATCAATGGAACAAAATAGCCCAGAAATAAACCCAACATGTATGTGATTAATTAATCTACGATAAAGGAGGTGAGAATAACCAACGGGGAAAGACAGTCTTTTCAATAAATGGTGTTGGGAAAACTGGCCAGCTACAAGCAAAGAATGAAACTGGACCATGTTCTTAAACCATACAAAAAAACAAAGTCAAAATGGATTAAAAGATTTAAATATGAGGCCTGAAACCATAAAACTCCTGAAAGCAAACATAGACAGTAATCTGTTAAACATTGCCCTTAGCAACATATTTATGGATATGTCCCCTCAGAACAGAAGAACAAAAGCAAAAATAAACCCTTGGAAATACATCAAAGTAAAAAGCTTTTATTCAGCGAAGGAAACCATCAACAAAAGCAGAAGGTAACCATAGTTTTGAATTATATTTTTTCCACCTAAGTGACTGATTGTTTACCCAAATTAGCAAAGAGTGTTACAGATTAGAAACCTCATTCCTCTTATCATATTGATCCTTACTTTCCCCAGAGACCAATATCCTGTAATCAGCATGAGTAAATTCATTAAGCATTTATTTTATACTTAGTATTTCTCATTACTGTGAAGGGAGAAGATTATAAAGTATGGTAGTTCACAAGTTATAAATGTAGCTGAAAGTATAACACTTATCTGTGCATTTTGCTAAAGAGCCAATAATTTCTAAATTCTTTTAAACAGAAGGAGAAGAGGAAGTCTCTTAACTGTTTCAAATTTTCAGCTAGAGTCTCAGTGTTAAAGACAATAGGTGATGAGTTCCCTGCATATGATCACAGGATGTGCTAACAGGGGGGCCAAACCGGTCCTGAGGTCAACAGCCACCCCCCAAGTCTACAAGTGAGAGGAACTTGCAGAAGATACGTCTTCAAAGAGAATTCTCAGGAACTGAAGAGAGCTCCCCTTTCCTTCCCTCTGTATCAGTTCACACCAACTGCCTACAACAACCCCTCGCACCCTGGGGCTACTGGTAGGGAGGGAGGCTGATAGTCTATGCCCTGGCTGGATGTTTGCCTCTGTGCAGAAGTACACAGCCTGCCTTGTGGGGGGGGGTGTGAGGTTGGGGCACAGGAGCCTGGCTGACATTGCAGCTCAATGGCAGAGCAAGGCAAGAGAGGGAATGGGCTACATTTCAGAGTTGGACGCTGTAGACGTGTGAGTTAATTCTATAGACCAAATGGACACCACAGAGGGTAGTGAGGTTTGAGAGATCCCAAAAGACCTCCACCCAAATAGGCTGCCTGTACAAGGGCTCAGGGACACTCCAGTAATAGACCACTGGAAGACAAGAGCCCAAGATCATGAGTGATTATACAGGAGTCACACTGCCCTCATCCAGTAATGGCATGGCGTCAAAGCACCTGCATGAAATCTCCCAAAAAAACCACATCATGGGCGCCTGGGTGGCTCAGTGGGTTAAGCCGCTGCCTTCGGCTCGGGTCATGATCTCAGGGTCCTGGGATCGAGTCCCGCATCGGGCTCTCTGCTCAGCAGGGAGCCTGCTTCCCTTCCTCTCTCTCTACCTGCCTCTCCGTCTACTTGTGATTTCTCTCTGTCAAATAAATAAATAAAATCTTTTAAAAAAATAAAAAAATAAAAAATTTAAAAAAAAACACATCATGCTGTGTATGAGGATGAGCTGGCCGTGAAAACAAACAGCACCAGCCAAGTAAAACTGTCTTCATGCCCTTTCTGCCCCCTGCCAACTCTGGAGGAGACAGATACACCCCCATCCCCTGCTGGGTGGAAGGAAAAACAAAGAGGAGAATTAAAACAGAAATGACCTTTCTTCCTCACTGATGAACACTAAGCCACTGGTCGGACCTAAGGATGGAAAAGGGGAGAAGTTCTAGACTGGACAAGAAAATGGAAGTTTTGATTCATATTGCGACACGTTTTTCTCTAATATTTGAAAATTAGTTTGTTTCAATACTTTACAATGACTCAACAGCTATGGAATCTGCCAAAAATATCAACCAACATCGAGGCAGGGGGAGAATAAAACTGCTTCCTGTTTGTGTCTCACTATAAGTGTGACCCACTCAACAAACCAGTTACATTAATAAGTATCCAACCTATACAAGATTTTTTTTCATAAGGTTAAGTTAGAAAACTAAGAAGATACAGAAACTCAAAATGCACATGTAATAAACCTCTACAAACTTTACCTCCAGAATATAACCATAGAGACAGTTCCTTTAAATGGAATGGACTAACACTCCGGTCAAATGGCAGACTGTCAGAATGAAAATAAGAATAGTAATAATAATGATGATAATAGTAATAAAGCAAGAATCAACCATACTTGCCCAACAAAGAGAAACACTTTAAAGAGAAACACACACCTATGTCAGAAGAAGGGAAAGTCTGAAAGCTCTAGAAGCCTAAGTCCTTCATTTATGACATAAGGAAACTGAGACAGGTGACTTGCTCAAGGACACTTAGGTAGGGGAATGGCCAGCTACGAGTCCCTTTTCCTAATTTCCTTTTCCGATCCTTATAGCCAGTTCCTCTAATCTGATCTCCTTCAACATGAAAACCACCAGCCTACTTGGTTGAAACCATCAACTCGATAGCGACACAAAAACACAGCCTTGGGGCGCCTGGGTGGCTCAGTGGGTTAAAGCCTCTGCCTTCGGCTCAGGTCATGATCTCGGGGTCCTGGGATCGAGTCGCGCATCGAGCTCTCTGCTCAGCAGGGAGCCTGCTTCCTCCTCTCTCTCTGCCCGCCTCTCTGCCTACTTGTGACCTCTGTCTGCCTATTTGTGATTTCTCTATCTTTTAAAGATAAAATCTTTAAAAACAAAAAAAAACAAAAAAAACACAGCCTTGGAAAGGGGACCATATGGAATGGGAGACAGAGAGCTGGGTCATGAGCAGGATTTGGTTCCGATTCAAGCAGAGCGCCTCACTAGTTCTGTGGCCCTAAACAAATTTACTTAAATCGGCCTCAGTTTCTTTCTCTATAGGACCGGGAGATTATCACGTTAACTCACAGGACTGATGTAAAAAAATGAAAATGAAGAAGATGGTCAGTAACTTGCCTGAGGGATAGTCAGTGACATAACTAGAGCCCCACCACACACACACACACACACACACACACACAAATCAGGTTGTTAAACTGTCTCCCCAATGCGTTATGCCCAAATGAAAGTACCTGGTGGAACGCCTGAACTTTACTGGGCACCTGAGAAATGCTGGCTTTCCTCCCATACACTGATGCTACCCTTTGTAAAGAGAATAATTTAGAAAGGTATTTTTCTGTGTGGAATCCTCAGCTCTAAAATCTATCCTTTTGGGGGCACCTGGGTAGCTCAGTGCGTTAAGCCTCTGCCTTCAGCTCAGGTCATGATCTCTGGGTCCTGGGATCGAGCCTCGTGTCAGGCTCTCTGTTCAGCAGAGATCCTGCTTCCCCATCTCTGCCTGCCTCTCACTATTTGTGATCTCTCTCTCTCTGTCAAATAAATAAATAAAATCTTTAAAAAAATAAAATCTATCATTTTCGATCTAGATTGAAATGAGTTTCAGATAATCAGTTTTTCTTCTGTTGGTTTTGCCTGACTCTTCATAAAGTCATATGGTCTAAGTGAGTAAAGCAGACAGGGTAAAAATTTCAATGATAATTTAATTCAAATCACCTCTTATACTATAAAATGAGTCATGTAATAGACACATTTTGTAACATTCCTCCAAAACAAAAAAAAAAGTGTAAACATATCATTTTGTTCATAGGAAGAAACACACATTCCTAGGGACATTGTGATTATAACAACCAAAGAGTCACAGCCTCAAGACTATAACCCTAACCTTCAGTTTGGTGAAAGATTCTTTAGAAAATGAACTCTTTCTTGTGGGTAAGTCTGTACTGTACAAAGCCAATCCCTATATAAAATGTTCAAGTATCCTGGCCATTTTTCTGGCTTCTTCTTATTGTGTAATTGAGGACATTATAGGAACAGGCATTTACGATCATACAGGGCTTTATGTTTTCAGAGTCTAGTCAGTGCTCCTCAATGTCAAGGTTACAATCAAGGTCAATATATTTTCAACTCAGAAAAGTGGGTGTCTGCAAGGTAGATAGCTGCTCACTGTGCTGCCTCATATAACTACAAGAAATTTAAGAGTAAGACGAAACTTGATAATTAATGTTAAAAAATGCATTGCTTAGCTACCAATTTTAGAAACAGCAGAGTGCATACAAATCCAAAATAGGACATACAAAACCATGAAATAAGGAAGAGAAGTATTATAACAGCATATGGTCAGTGTCCCCATCTTACAAATTCATTTTAGGATACATTTAAGGGCCTACTATGTGTTAGCCACTGCACAAATCTAATTTAAATAGTGTGAATGAGGGGCACCCGGGTGGCTCACTCATTATCCCCAGAGTCATGGGATCAGGCCCGACATTGGGCTCCCTGCTCAGTGGGAAGCCTGTTTCTCCCTTTCCCATTCCTCCTGCTTGTGTTCTCTCTCTGGCTATCCTTCTCTTTGTCAAATAAATTAAAAAAAAAAAAAAATGTGAATGAGTTATGATTGCTTGAAAAAGCCAAAGGGCTCAAAATTAGTGTGTTCAAATACATTCAGATGAATTCACAGTCACTGAAATTTCATGCACATACCAAAAGGAGTCAAGACATGTTATTACATTGACCCCATTCAATACTGTACTTATGTCATGTTCTGGGCAGAATATCCCCAGGAAAATACATCATATCTCAGCTGTCAAATTTCTGTGTGATTTAACAGAGCACTACACTATCAAATTTCTGTGTGATTTAACAGAGCACTACACTGTCTAAAAAGTACCCAATCAAGGAAAACACTCTACTGTACCTCATGAAAGGCCACACCATTTATTCTTCACACAAAAGAATATTAGAAACAAAAAGCACCAACTACTTAAAAAAAATAAAAAAATAAAAAATTTAAAGTATTTCGACTACTTAAAAGGTCAGTTAGAAGTTAAAAAGCAAAGAAAGCAAGACCAAAACCATTTTTATTTTGTTTTTTTAAAAACTACTTACCCCAGGACCTAGATTGATAGCAGTGAAATTCAGTAAGTACACATTACTTATCAAATTGTAAATTAGGCAGTGATTCAAGTTCCTAATTATGGGAAATGATTTAAGCTCATTTAACATGAAATGTTTCAACTCTAAGACTCCTTAAAGAAGAATGTTAAACTCATAACAGAAAAAAATCAAGGAACTGACTAGAGGCAGGCACTATATCGTATATCTAAATCCCTGTCAACAAATTGATGTGAAAATTCAGAGAAAACAAATTGGTTAAGCACACTTAAGACAAAAGCACCTTTTGGAATAAAGAATATATGCTCAAATACCAAAATTATTATTTGCAGTGATAAAAAAGCACTCATGTTTTGTATCATTATTCTAATCAACCATTCTGTTTTCCTAAATATTGTCAAGTACCATTAGTTGACCCTTGAACAATAAGGGTTTGAACTGCATAGGTCCATTTATGTGTGGATTTTTTTTCAACCGATACAGTACAAGACTGTAAATGTAATTTCTCTTGATGATTTCCTTAATAACATATTTCTTCTAGCTTACCTTAAGTGTAAGAATACAGTATATAAGGGCACCTGGGTTGCTCAGTGGGTTAAGTCTCTACCTTCAGCTCAGGTCATGATCTCAGGGTCCTGGGATGGAGCCCTGCATCCGGCTTTCTGCTCAGTGGGGAGCCTGCTTCCCCCTCTCTCTCTGCCTGCCTCTCTGCCTACTTGTGATCTCCATCAAATAAATAAATAAAACCTTTAAAAAAAAAAAAAAAGAAAAAAAAAGGAATACAGTATATAATACTAATATATAAAAATAGGTCTTCATCAGCTATCAGCGGTATCAGTAGGGCTTCTAGTCAACAATACGCTATTAGTAAAGTTTCCTGGGAGCCAAAATTATATGCAAATTTTTGACTGCTCAGGCAATTGGCACCTCTAACCCCCATGTTGCGAAAGGGTAGACTATACTTTGTAGTCGATAATTTATTCTACAAACAGTATAAAGTGCCTGCTATGTGCAAATATTGTGCTATGAAGGAGGAAACAGGAATTGGCAACCTCAGCCTAAGGAAGCTAAGAGAGAGAAAGAGTGTGTGTGTATGTAGGAGTGTGTTTGTGTGTGTACAGGGGTAGGACAGTCGAAGTTAAAGTAAACAAAGCACAGTGTCACAAGGCCCATGGGGACAGAATTCACACACAAAAAACCAGTAGAACAAATAAATCATTGAAATTATTTTGTTTGTCAGTCGGACTGCAAACAGCCACACGTAAAGGGAACCCCAGGAGGCCACACAGACTACCACAGACTGGGTGGCTCTAAGAAGGTATGTTCCTTCTCATTCTGCAGGCTGCGAGTCCAGCATCAAGGTGCCGACGGGGATGTTTTCTGGAAAGTCTCCTTGGCGCGAAGATGTCCCCCTCTCAGTGTGTCCTCACATGGCCTTTCCTCTGTGCGCATATAACCCTGCTTTCTCGCCCGCGTCCGGATAGGCTTGCCTCTTCTTAAATGGACACTGGTCAGATTGGATTGAGTCCCAACAGAAGAGCCTCATTTAATTTTTTTTTTTTTTTTTTAAGATTTTATTTATTTATTTGACAGAGAGAAATCACAAGTAGATGGAGAGGCAGGCAGAGAGAGAGAGGGAAGCAGGCTCTCTGCTGAGCAGAGAGCCCGATGCGGGACTCGATCCCAGGACCCTGAGATCATGACCTGAGCCGAAGGCAGCGGCTTAACCCACTGAGCCACCCAGGCGCCCCTAATTTTTATTTATTTTTTAAGATTTTTTTTTATTTTTTGAGAGAGAGTGAGAGACAGCAAGAGGGAACACAGGCTGGGGGCAGGTCAGGGGCGGTGGTAAGGAGAGGGAGAAGCAGGCTTCCTGCTGAGCAGGGAGCCTGATGCGGGGCTCCGTCCTGGGATGTTGGCATCATGACCTGAGGGGAAGACAGACGCTTAAGGACTGAGCCACCTAGGCGCCCGAATAGGCTCATTTTAAACTTAGCTCTTTAAAGGCCTTATCTCCAAATATAGTCACATGCTGAGTTAGCGGGGGTTTGAGCTTCCAGGTATGAATTGTGGAGAGACACAATTCAGTCTACGACACCCATCAGAGCGACGAAATCAGTCACCTCTCCTTCTCCGTGAACAAGAAACTCGCAGGTAAGTTGATCAGAGCTGCTAAAGCCACTCCAGTAAGTCATCAAGAAACTGGCTGCCCCCTGCTTCCCGTTCCGCCACCCTCAGTGTGTGCTCTCACCATCACAACCACAAGATGGCATCTGCAAGTCTAAGCATCACACCCAGGCTCCAGGAAGGAAAGGAAGAATCAGGAAGGAAGAGCCCACCCAAGGATGTGCATCCATGTCCTGCTGGCCAGAACAGGGTAACACAGTCTTGGCCGCAGAGGGGCCAAGGAGCGCAGTAGTTTTAAAGTGGGCCCGTCGCTGCCCTGAGCCAGAATCACAGTTCCATCAGACGGGAAGCAGGCGTAAAATTGCGTCCCCCACAGCTGGCCTACCACAGATGGGTGCAGGCCGCCTTCAAGTGGAGGCCTGTCTGGACCACCGACCCACCATGTGACCTTGAGGGACCGCTTTAATCACTGGGTTCTCAGAGATGGTAATTAACGTAACCTGCAGAGTCACTGAGAGAATTAGATAGGGTTATATTCATTTGTCAGGCCCGGGGCACACTGCCTTAGCCTAAAGGACGATGGCTTTGGGGCCTGGGATTTCCTGGGAAATCCCAACATTCTGAGTACCCCAGAGCCACCCAGTAAGGACTCCAAACTATCAAAGAAGTGACTCCATTTCTTTACAAGGGTGCTTCTGACATATCCTGGTCTAGGGCATTGTCTGAGAGCCTGGAGTCTCTGTGTGTGTATGTGTGTGGTGTGTTTGTGTGTGCACGCGTGTGCAAGCTGCTTTGTGATGGTCTTACGCCTTACATGAGAGCAGGAAGCACTGATTCCCTGTACCCTGCTCCTTGCATCGTGCCCCTTCTGAAACCAAACGCGGTCCCTATTCAGCAGTGAGGTGTATCATTCCGGTGACTTATGCCTTCACCTCTCCCAACAAAGCCAGGAGAGGCCAGTTTGGTAAAAAGTGCAACCGGGGCACCTGGGTGGCTCAGTGGGTTAAGCCTCTGCTTTCGGCTCAGGTCATGATCCCAGGGTCCTGGGATCGAGCCCCACATCGGGCTCTCTGCTCAGCGGGGAGCCTGCTCCCCGCCCCCCCGCCTGCCTCTCTGCCTTGTGATCTCTCTGTCAAATAAATAAATAAAATCTTTAAAAAAAAAAAAAAGTGCAACCTTTCCAGAAGGTTTTTAAAACTCATTTGTTGCTTTTCATCGAGGAGTGGATTCCTCCTGGTGATCAATCTTGATGAAAAACCTGATGGTCTGCCGTATTTATCAATTTGAGCTGAGAAAATGAAAATTACCATGTAACAGAAGGGTATTCAAGAGCTTGCTTCAAGCTCAGTTGCTTTCACAGGAGGTATTAATACCCAAGTCATCTACACTTTCAAATTCCCTCCTTTCCCTCTGGTAGCTGTGCAAGAAATCTCTGTATGTTACTTACGGCAGATGGGAGAGGAACTTGTAACTTACTTGGAAACTCTTTCAAAGGGAATGAAAAATCGACAGAATGAGGCCAGTCTTAAGGTTCTCGGAGGGCCTCACAGGTCCAAAAAGGCTAAATAAAAAGAACTATTCCGTCTCCATATTTTCAAAGGGCTGTTGTGAAATTTTTTCTCAGCAGCTGTAAACTACACAGCAATCCTTCTAACTGCTGTCCTCACTCAAATTTGAAAGATGATGCATCTAATAATTAACATACTTAACTAGCACTTTTCAACACAAAGCTAAAAGAAATTTGCTAAATCAAAAAGATGCCAATTAGAAAGAAGAAACCTCCCAACGCAACTGGTACCCCAAGTTTGGTGGGGAGGGCAGCATGGTTAAGACTGTCAGAGCCACTATTTTCATATGATTCAAACTGACATCAGGAATAACTTGGGAACTCCTGATTTGGAAACTATAAAAAATACTATCTTAAAAACAATATTCAGCAGAATATTTTCCTTCAGTTAATTAATAGCACTCCTGCTCGCTCTCTCTCTCTCTCTCTCTGGCACTGATAATATTCACAAACCATTTCTGAAAAGAAAATACTCTAAGAAAATAAATACAAAGCATTTTAGATTACCAAGAGTCCCACTTCATAAAAATAATCAGATTAAATCAATGCTTTTTTCCTGTGAATTTCTAACCAAGTTTGAAATTTACAAAAGTCTCTGCTTCGGAGATCTAACACATTGTAAGAAAAATAAGCATAACTTGATTAAAATCTAATTCGTAAAGTAGGAACAACCATGTGAGAGCGTGCTCAGCAGGAGTAAACAATAACCTATCTTCAGGGAAATGTCTCCTCTGGTTCTGGCACACTATCAATTGATCAGAACTTCTGTTAGCAGAATTAATGAATGCAGAGTTTTCAGATTACTGATCATCTTTCCAAACTGATCACTGTGCTACCCTTCAGAGGCCAGTGTAAATAATCATGGAATACTTCTTCCTTCTGTAGTAAGTCTGAAGATGGTTTCAGTTTATTTAACATGGTACCTCTTCTGCTTATTCATCAGATTGCTTACCTAATTTGCCCAACCTACAGACTCTGTGATCATGGCATTTAGTTCAATCATTTAAGACACAATGATTTAGTCTTCTCATATGCACCAGATTCTTCCCTTCCCCCAAGGAAGGCATGCGGTGGCTAAAATTTGCAAACCATGCAACAGTAGGACTAAGGTGGGATATCCAACCTGGAGTTGAAATCTAGGCAGGATTTGCAGGGAAGAGGACAGCTGGGGAGGGGCGGGGGTTAGGGGAAGGCGGTCCTGTGAAGGCCTGCAGGGTTCAGCCAGGTGCAGAAGGGAGTTGGGCGCAAAGTCAGCAAAGGCACTATGGCCACAGACCTTATGGTCTTGGAACTTTAATACAGCTTAAAATAGGTGACAAAAACAAAGACATTAAAACTTCACTGTTGCAGTCCAGTCATGGAATGGCTTGTATTTGGCAAATTAAGGAAACAGAATTAAGTCCTAAAAGCAATAGAGAACTGTTGAAGCATTTTAGAGGTAATGCTATAGAAAGATTTGTTTTGCGCAAATTACTTTAGCTGAGTAAGGAGAATGGAGTAAAGCAGCAGGGATGTAAATTCATTTTTTTTTTTAAGATTTTTTTTTTTTTTTTTTTAAGTGGAACCTGGGTGGCTCAGTGGGTTAAAGCCTCTGCCTTCGGCTCAAGTTATGATCCCAGGGTTCTGGGATCGAGCCCCACATTGGTCTCTCTGCTCAGCAGGGAGCCTGCTTCTTTCCTTTTTCTTTTCTTTTTCTTTCTTTCCTCCTCTCTCTCTCTCTCTCTCTGCCTGCCTCTTAGCCTACTTGTGATCTATGTCAAAAAAAATTTTTTTGAAGATTTTATTTATTTAGAGTGTGCATGCATGCACGAGCGAGCAGGGGAAGCAGCTGAGAGAGAGGGAGAGAGAATCCCAAACAGATTCTGCACTGAGTACAGAGCCAGAATCCAGGCTTGATCCCACGACCCTGAGATCATGACCAGAGCAGAAACCAAGAGTCACCAGATGCCCTGGGATGTAAATTTATAAAGTAGCTGTTTATCTACCGCCTCCAGTAAACTGTAAACCCTTGAGGGCAAGAGCTACAACTCACTGTTACAGTATGTGGCACTCAAGGGCCAGTAGAACACATGAATGAGGAATAAACAAGACAGAACAATAGGGAAGCCGACTGAAACATTACAGGAACAATCAAGGCACAGAATGTTGTGAATAACTCTTAGGCAGCAGCTGCCGGAATGGGCAGGAACAGACAGAAATGCAAGAGAGTCATAGGGTAGACTCACGAGATCAGTGGCTTGTTTCATGAAGATTTAGAACCCAGGATGAGACATGGATTTGGAGTGAAGTTGAGGACTTCTCTTTTAGATACACCAATCTGAGAGTATCCTCTAGAATTTGAATCCAGCAGACAACAGGATATGAGTGGAAATCGGATAAGAGGTCAGAGACAGAGGAGTCATCAGTAAATAGGTTGCAAAAAAATGGTAGAAGTAGAGGAGTTAATCTTATACAGAAAGTAAATAGAGTAAGATGAGTCATGAGCAAGGTAGAGACCTCCAGAGAACACCATTTTAAGGGATGGGTGGTAGACCAGATGTCACAGCTCTGCCTCTCCTATATGAAAATTGTATAGGATGGACAAGCAAGCCACTGCAAACACTGCAAACTTCCAGAGTCTGTAAGGGAATAGCAAAAATGAACTTACCTAGTGTAATTCCTTCAGATTGGCAAAGTGATGTGACTTCCCTAGAGTCACCAACTCAGAGAGTTTGCACAGCAGCAAATGCTAATAACTTAGTTTCTTACACCATAACACTTGGAGGTAAGAAGAGATGAACTCTGATATTCCTTTCAGCAGTATGATTTTATGATTCTAATCAAATTTCACTGCTTGTTCATTCAGAACAAGTACACAAACCAAACAGAGCAGTCTTTTCATCTTTTCAAACAACAGGGCCACGAAAATGAGAAAATAAATGAACCCAAAATCTCCGAGCCTTCCTGCCATGTTGAACAAATGGGAAAATAAAGCTTGTTCATTTCCATTCAGAGATGCTAATGATTCTGTTAAATTGACTTCTTTGAAGGAAAATTACTGCTAATAACCTTAATTTCCTCCTAGTCTCTTCCCCTAGGTACCTGACATTTTAAATAAAACATTTTCATAAAATATTAAAAGCAAAGGAATTATATCTTAGGTATCCAATTCCATATTGACAGACTTTATTAATTCCTTCTATCTCAGCTGTCTAGGGCCTACACTCTGGGATCTTCAGATAAACACATCAAGTTTCCCATTCTAGGCATATGCCAAGAAACACAATCCATTTCAAATGGACCAACAATTTTTTTTGTGGGGGCGGGGGTGAGGGAGTTTCTCTATGGCCCACCACAAATCATACTGGTATCAGCCATGTGGTGTTCTAGAACATTCTTACCTTCAATTTGAATTTAACCACTGTAGATATTTTCTCTTTTCTGTCCCCCAAACCAGGTTTTCCACCCTGGCCTGACCTCTGAAACCTCTGTTCTGGATGGCAGATGGGTAGCGTTGGCCATCTGCCTCCCCCTACCCATTTGCCACGCTTCTCCAGCCTTGCCTCCTTGCCTAAGCCCCTTGGCTTCTGTATGGATTCACCTAAAGGATGAGACCAGTCAGAAGTTTGGAAGGCAAGGGAAGAGTGAGGTAGGCATATTTATTTCCCCACTCTCTCCCTACAGGCACAAGACAGGTTGACTGTGTCTTCCCTACAAAAGGACACAGCTCTTGCCAGACAGCCTTCTTGCCCCTCCACTCAGGGCAAGAAGCGTTCCCCATCGTTACTAAGTCCTCCTGCAGCCCCCGCCTGGTTGTGTTCCCTACACCTGCCCAAACCTTCCAAAAGGTCCCTTTATTAAACCCTCCACAGAGGACTCAGTTTACACATGCCATCTGTTCCTTGGCAGGCCCTAAATGACACGGAGTTAAAGACAGACCAGGGGAGGCCTTCCACTGTGGCTTTCACAGACACGATCAAAAGAAACTGTAAACTGTAAATCGTTGTCACATTTCCATGAGCAAAAACCTAGTACACACTTTCTTGAATAACAAGGTTTCGATGCCAAGGAAAGAGAACTGAATCCTACCATATTTCTACAATTCAGCGTGCTGTAAAAATAAACATGCAGAAGGCATACAATCAGAATCTGAATGTCACTGCCAAACCTAACCAGAATTCTTCTCAAAAACGGATATCCGGAGAAACATGAAAAGAACCAAATCCATCCTTGAAAACAGAAACATCTCATTTTCCTACTCTTTATCCACATCAAGATTATTAAACCAGATACTGTGACACTTTAAGGTGACTTCAAGTCTTTCAAAGGATGGCACAAAATTCTAAAAAGTACTAATAATTCACTTCATCTTATTGGTAACAACTACAGTTACTGAAGTTGCAATTTTTGGAGAAACTTGGGAATCAGTGACCTAGATTTTTCTGTATTTTCCCCAATATCTCTCAAAATGAAAATAAAGAAGAGTCTCTAATGTATATAACAGCCCTTTGTCTATATATAAGATCTAAATATTATGGAAATTACCTTCAGGTAGCTACTAAACAATAGAACTCAATAAAATAGCATTATCTCTGAAGCTTACAATTCTCTAAGTAGAAAGTAAATGAGATTCTTAAGTATTTGAAAGTTGAAAGCTATAAATACACCTGGACAGAATTTTTAGCATTGAAACTAACTGATTTTCCCAAGTCAAAATCAGCCCCTGTTGGCTGTGCAGTCCCTCTCTTCTTTTACCATATATTCAAGGGTGTTTATGACACATCCCTGCTGTTAGTGATCTAGAATTCCACAGCTAAACCAAACTGATCAGAATACAGATTTTCTTTTTTTTTTTTTTTAAAGATTTCACTTTTTTTTTTTTTTTTAAGATTTTATTTTATTTGTTTGACAGAGAGAGATCACAAGTAGGCATAGAGGCAGGCAGAGAGAGAGAGAGGAGGAAGCAGGCTTCCTGCTGAGCAGAGAGCCCGATGCGGGACTCGATCCCAGGACCCTGAGATCATGACCTGAGCCGAAGGCAGTGGCTTAACCCACTGAGCCACCCAGGCGCCCCAGATTTTCAATTCTGAGTCCGCAAGGTATCTTTTTACTAAAGAGTTTCTAAACTGGCCTCTTAACTGAGAAATTCCTTCTGACTAAGTATTGTATTATCAAGAAATTTAAGAACAGAGACTATTTCTCCATCATTTCCTCATGCACTGTATATAACTGACAACTGAAATCTGACTGAATTAGTGAACTAATGTAACAATGTGGGGCATGCTTCAATTAGAGGATATGTTCATAATTTGAGGTTCCACGAGATAGAAACTCCCTGGAGGACTTTCTTAAAGGCAATTTGGCAGTGCTCTCTCAAAATGGAAAATGTGCATACCCTCTTGACCAATTATTTCTATTTCTAGGAATTCAGCCGCAAGAAAATCCTGCACAGGTGCACAAAGGCCTATGTAACAAAACTTTCTAATCTTGGGCTCCTGGGTGGCTCAGTGGGTTAAAGCTTCTCCCTTCGCCTTAGGTCATGTTCTCAGAGCCCTGGGATAAAGCCCTGCATCAGGCTCTCTACTCAGCAGGGAGCCTGCTTCCCTTCCTCTCTCTCTGCCTGCCTCTCTGCCTACTTGTGATCTCTGTCTGTCAAATAAATAAATAAATAAATCTTTAAAAAAAAAAAAAAAAGGTGACCAGATCTTTCTGTACTTGCAGAGGGGCACAGCAAGTATCTCTTGTTATGAGTTTGTTTGTTTTTAAGATTTTATTTATTTGAAAGAGAGAGAGAGTACACACCATGAGCAGGTTTGGGGAGGGGGGTAGGTGAAGGGAGAGAGAGATGCAGACTCTCCCTGCTGAGCAGGGAGCCTGTCCTGGGGCCGGATCCCAGGACCTGGAAATCATGACCTGAGCCAAAGGCAGACACTTAACCAACTGAGCCAGCCAAGGAACCTCTGTTATAAGTTTTATAGAAACTGACTCAGCCTACTTTGTATGGCTACGTCAATGGCATCTGCCCCTCCAGAGAAGGAGAGAGTGAGCGGTAATACTAGCATATGAGGAGAAAGACTAATCTTGTCTGTAGCAAAAGCAACAGAAATACAGTACCCAGCATGAGACACAGTACAGTGTGCTGTGCACTTTTGCCCTATGGGGTTATTCTCCTCATTTTACAGATGGGGCAAGTGGGTAGGTGTCCAGGATCACACAGTTAATACAGGACATCGTTGAGATTCAAACTCAGGTCTGCCTGATTCCAACACCCAAGGGTCTTAGCAACTTTGCACCTGCTGAAAGCAAACCCACGAGGCAGCCCCCCCACTTAGACCCCAGCTGCATCTAAGACAAAGTGTTTCTAGAGCAGTTGTCCTTTACCTTCAGTGGGTCACAAAGCCCACCCTCTGCCAAATCTGGGGAATGATATAGACCCTATGAATGTAATATTTTTAAATGTGTAAAATGAAGCACAAAGGAAAACAACGGATATTGGAATATACTTATCAAAAAAAAAAATTTTTTTTAAATCTGGGCATACCTAGTAATGCATGTGTTTCTTTTTCAACCCATTAAAGCCAAGATCCAGAGTGACAATAATACTTAGCCTAATCATCATTTGGAAGCGAATGCAAATAAAGACGTAATTCATTTGCCAGCTAAATTCACCAACCCACCAAATTCCATCCTCAGACCATTATAGGGTGGACCCGAGATGAAGGACTCTTGCTCCAAAGGGCAGCATGAGATGTCAGATATAAATCTAATGGTCTGCGGTCTCTTTCCTCTGGATGACCTGTTAATAACGAATGACATCAAGTTACTTTCTTCCCCTTGTTCTGAAGAGGTGGCTCAGTCATGTCAGGGAGCCAGAAACACCCAATTGTTCAGGAGCAAAAGAAAACTTTGAGGGCAATGTATCTCAAAGCTATGGCTTGCCTGACCCCAAGGGTAATGTGGTCGCTAGAGGTAGAATTTCCCAACCCTCAGAATCCCAAAGGATCACGGGAGAAGAGCTGTGATGGAGACTCCCAGTCAACGGGTGAGATAACACTATCCTGCCATCACATGGTATGTGACCTTCTCAAAGAAGGTTTTAGGTGGGAGGCTAGAAAGGGGTTCAGAGAAACACATTCCTCTGATTTCTGTCTCTTTCAACTATTTTGATTCCTCAAAGAAAAGGAAAGAAAAAGTAAGGGAGTTCATGCAGAGAAAAAAAAAAAACCTGCTAACCTTCATGGAAGGATCTCCCAACTGAGATCTGTGAACACTATCTCAGTGAACTTGAGTTACACCTTGAGCATATGAAAAGCATCCAAAGGCATGAGCTTCCAACCCTCTTTTACAAAGTGGGACTTGAGGGTGGTTGTTTGCAACTGGGTGCAATGGGCCTTGAGAATAAAAGTGACTCTGGGTGATTTTTTTTTAAGGCAGGCTTAATTCTGATGAGGGCTGCACAGACTTCTCACCCATCTACACATTGATGCGTTAGCACCCAGCTCTGCTTCCACTGGGGTGGAGTAAACCACCCATTTTTCTATTTGGTTAGTGAAAGAATCATAGCCTCTGAATGTGCTAGACCTTCATATGCTTCTAAGGTATAACTAGATAAACAGTATTACACCCTGAGGAAGTATTTCTACTTGAAGGGGGAAGGCTTTATCCAAAAAGAAACAGTTACACAGAAGAACAAATACTAAGGAATGGAGGAAAGACCTATGCAAGGTCATTACATTTCCTGACAATTGCAAGGGAGTAGAAAAATACAGAATGGACAGTACTGAGAACTAAGCAGTGTCCTTGCACCAGCAAAACCACTGAAAGTCGCTGCTGCCCACCATTGGCAGTGAAAAGCTGTATTTATTTCTTGAGAGGTAGATGAGTCTTTTTGGCAGACACTAATATGGCCTACAAGTTCACATTATGAGGTGAAAAGCATCTATTTTAGAAACTTCAGTCTGGACATGAAATACCAAGTGTGATCATTAAAGCAGCTCCATTAGTCCTTGACCTCATTCTGCATATAAAACGCAGAAGTTCTTGGTTTTACAAGACTTACTGCGATAGCCAGTTTATTAAAAACCTAGGTCACAAGTGCTAATAAACAGGCTGTTTCATCCTTACTTTAGAAGTGGTCCTTACAAACGATGATAATTTAGCCACAATCTGCTAAATAATTTAAAGTTCCAAAGAATATTTTTGCTTCCTCCAAAATGTTTGAGTTCACTATTCACTACTAAGGGCATTTGGGGAGAAGGGGAGAAATACATAAGCTTTCTTTCCTATGACTACATTAAGTCCTGTGATACAAAAAGGTATAATTTATTCTCGATGTAAGATTTTAAAATTTTAAAAATCAAATAAACTCAGCAGCTAATGACTAATGTCATTTTTTTAAAAAAATCCACAAAAGTTATTAATTGTGATATTTGAGGCGGCTGGCTACATCTGAAAGTTTGAGGATGGAAATGCAACACAACATCCAGAAATTGGCCTAACTTATATCACATCCGTTCACAAATTAGCATGCCAATGTGATCCGTTCAAGGAAAACAACACAACAGGGCAGCACTGAAAGGCAATTTTACTACAATTTTAATTTTGAGGGTGGGTTAGGGATTACTAGGCAAACACATTTCAATTCCTAATAAACATAACTGGCCCCTGATGTCAAAATCATCAGTGCACAATAAGGCCAAGAAAGTTGGATGTATTCTTGGGAAAGATAAAATAGCGGGCAAAAGGCATTGGCTAGGTCTCTGCTGGATATGAAATCGCTCAAAGTGATACAGATTCTTAAAGTTCATTTTCTGCAAAAGCTTTTCATAACGCTTACCACTTTTATTATTATTTTTTTTTTTAAGCAGAGACCCTTACCACTTTTTAAACTTCCCTATTTCGCTCCTTCATAGGCGAAAACACACTACCTCAAGATTCTGGGGTTGAGTAGTTTAATATCATTCACATTGTCAGGCACA
Organism: Mustela nigripes; assembly: GCF_022355385.1. NCBI lineage: Eukaryota > Metazoa > Chordata > Mammalia > Carnivora > Mustelidae > Mustela > Mustela nigripes. The sequence goes on from NC_081563.1 coordinate 106,265,102, forward strand.
CAAATATAAAACTCAGAAGACAGTATTTGAGAACAAAGCGCTTCTGTGTGGGTGTGCATTTGTAAAATAAAGGTAGCATTATTCCGACAGATAGAAATGTGTATTCAGTGATCAAATGGAGTCTTAGAAATTCTGTTTTGACAGTTACTTGTAGAATAGCATTTTCAACAGCCATTAATTCAAAGCTGGGCGGTGATATCATCAAAGCTAAATCAAAATGAAATTCTGATAGTTGAGTAATCACAGTTGGAGGGATGTATAATTGTTAATCTACTAGAGGATACCTTGAGCTATGCCATAATATGTTACACGCAAAGGGTTACTAGCTCTGGCAGCAAAAGTCTCCTGAAATAAAAATGCCAATAAAAAAAAATGCTCTTCCATTTAAGAAGTAAATTTCTGGGGCGCCTGGGTGGCTCAGAGGGTTAAGTCTCTGCCTTGGGCTCAGGTCATGGTCTCAGGATCCTGGGATTGAGCCTGCATGGGGCTCTCTGCTCAGCAGAGCGTCTGCTTCCCCCTCTCTCTCTGCCTGCCTCTCTGCCTACTTGTGATCTCTCTCGCTCTCTCTATCAAATAAATTAATAATCTTTTTTTTTAAAGTGAATTTCTATGAAAACAGGTGTTCTTCCAAGATGGCAATCATTTATTAAACTTCTACAGTTCAAAAGGAAGATGACATAATAGATTAAAACACCAGCAGAAAACTATGCAAGACTGTCCTATGAAAAACATCATTCTAGATTACATAACATGAATAATGGCAGATTAAACTACACGCCCCTACCGAGCTAGATTTCTGTGCTCTATAACTTAGGCCACTTAAGTTTGAAGAGTACACAACCCTAGGTTCTCAGTTCAACCACATATTTTTGAAACCAAGTATCCTGAAAAAACTTTTAGTTTTTTATCCTTTTAGGATAAAGTTAAATTTTATACACACAGAGGCACAGTTTTCCCCTAGGAACACAGTTCCTCAGACACTTTCTTACCCTCCTCATCAATGGCCCAGGTAAAGTCACCAGTTGCTTTTCCTGGTCATGTTTAGTTTATGAATCTGATTTCCCTTTAAAGAGGAAATTCAATTCAATTTTAGATATTACAGGGCTGCCTATGTTTGAATGACATTAGTGCCAACCAAACAGAACTATTAAACAGTTATCTCCCACACACTCCTAATTTATAGATCGCCCTGTATCACATTTATGGTTTAAAAAAAGGCAATCTTCCACTAATAGTTTGACCGAAACTAAATTTTAAATTCCTGTGTATAACAAGAGACTCGCTACAAGAGCTTAAAAAAAAAAAAAAAAAAAGGAGTAGGAAGTTATCTCTCTCTCAAATACATGCATAAATTTGAAAATATAATAGGCATTTGTATTTTCTCTAGAAAAATCCTAGTTTATGCGAGTTTTATGACTCTAGATAAAGGCACGCTTAGAAACAATTGGAAATTGATGACTTCCATATTTCCATACTTCGGTACTGCCTGCAAAGTCTACAGGCAGAAGAACTGTACTATATAGAAAGAGTCTAATTAGTTAAGGAAAAGACAACTTTAAAATTCTGGAAAAAAAAAAAAAAAAAACCTTTAATCTCCATCATTTATAAGCTTTTAGGAGGCTCAAATACTGCCCCCCACCGAGTGCTGGCTGGCCTGTCAGTGTTGTTTTAAGTGGAAATGGTCAATCATTTCTATTACCTCCCCAGAAGAGGTAAGAAGATCCACATGCATACACATTTACATGCTTTGCACGGTGCCAACTATTTCCAACCAAAATAATCATATACACGTCGAGCCGAGCTATTTCTAGCCAGAAGCGGTTAACGTCTGGACGGAGTCGGAGGAAACCCAGTAGGCGATGATTACAGGGGAGGGGGTGGCGCGCGGACCCCTGCCTCCCGCGCGCGCGGCGCCTAGCACCCCGCACCTGCACCGGCTCCCAGGCAGGGCATCCGAGTGCGCGCGCACGCGTCCGGGACGCACCCGCTGGGAACAAACAAACCCCGCGGGCCGGGGCGGGCGGGAGCATCCTCCGGCGGGACCCGAAATGCCTTCTCCTACCTGTCACTTTGCCCGGAGCTGCTGCCGGGGATGCGGCCACGGCCGCCGCCTGGAGACCCAATGTGTGCGCGCGTGTGCGCGCGCGCGCGTGTGTGTGTGTATGTGTGTGTGTGGTGTGTGTGAGATCTTGTTTGCGGTGCGGCTCACTTACTGCTCCCCGCGCCACCAGCCCCCTCCCCCCAATCCCCGAGAGCCGGCCGCTGAGCCCCCTCCCGGCGCGTCCGGTCCCGCCCTCCCGCCGGCCCCCGCCCGCCCCCCGCCTCCCCGCCTGCCCGCGCGCGATCCTCACCTCTGCCGAGGGCGGGGGGTCTCCGCGGGCGCTCCTCGCCGAAGCCGCGGAGCAGCGCCGGCCCGCTCCGCCTGCCCGCCCGCCCGCGGGGTTCGGCGTGTCCCCGGCCCCGGGTCCCGCTGCCCCTTCGTGGCCGGCCGCTCCCTCTGCCCCAACCCCGAGTCTCCCTCCCCGTTCGCCTCCCGGCTCCAGAACCCGAGCTGTCGCCTCGCAGCCCCAACCTGCCCAGGCTACGGAGCATGCCCAGTGCGGCGCGCCCGGGCTGGGCTGGGGGTGGGCAGGGGCAGGGCCGGCCGCCCGGCTGCCGCGAGCAGGCTGGCGGGGAGGGGGTGCCGGGCGGGCCAGGGGCTCAGCCTCGCGGCAGGGGGCGGGCGGCCCTAGAGGGTCGCGCGCCGCACCGGGAGGCGGTGGGTGGGGCGTCCGGGGAAGCCGCCTCGCTGCGCGCTCCTCGGGGGTCTCCCCGGCCGCCCACCGCAGCCCTAGCGCCGCAGCACGTGCCCAGGGTCTGGGGTCCTGGGTCCTGGTGCGTGCAGCGTGGCGCGGGGCGCAAAAGCTTGGGGGTATGGGGGAGTGGCAACCTGCTCTGCTGGGAGACCAGCAGCCAGCCGCGGGCCCTGGGGCAGGAGTAGGGCGGGGACAGCGGAGGGGTCCAGGACTGGAGAGAACTGGCACCCCAAAGCGACTGGCGAAGGTGGGGGAGGTGTTTATTTGATTACATTTTGTTTTATAAACACATTAAGCTCTTACAGTGCTTCAGGCACTATTCTAAACGCTTTTTTATTCATGTAATCCTTAAAACAATCTTCCAAAGCTAGTACTACTATTATCTTTTTTTTTTCCTGAGGCTTAAACTGAGCCACGGAGAGATTAAGTGGTTCCAAAAAGTCCTCTCCCAAAGTGCAACCTCGGAGACGCAACCCCCCCAGACTTTCGTCCCTGTAACGCTGGGGCGCTGCTCCAGCCAGTTCCAGCCTCGCCCCTACCCTACAACGGCCCCCAGTGAATCCAAGTCGCTCTGGCACTCAGACCCTAACGGTGCGGACTCTAGCATCACTCTTTGTGTGGACCCTCAGCGCGCCGCTCCAGAACTCCCGGGAGGGCTTCCTCCTCCCCCAGGCCACTCCGCCTCCTCCTCCCGGCCGGCGGCCACCAAAACCCGGAGACGTGGCACCTGCGCATTGGGGACTGGGGCCACGCTCGCTGCTAAACTGGGCATGCTCAGCCGCCTAAGCAGGTCCCGCCGGCCAGGAGGAAAGAGTGAGCGTGGCCGCTTGTGCAGTGTGGGGATTGGAGGGGGGATGTCCGAGCGCTTGATGGGCAGAAGCAGTTGTAGATACCAAAGTCTCGTTCCTCTGGCACGTCCTGGCCCTTTCCAGGGGGCCAGGAATCTCCTTCTAAAAGGAGATTGGGGTTGGGGGGTGGGGGATCAAAAGTTTACCAGCTGGGCATCCTTAAGTGGGAGGGGGCTGAGCGCCAACTGACAACTCCCCGGCTGAATTGCTAAGCTGCAATTTTAGCTTAGCCCTTAAACAGGCTCCTAAGTTAGCTGAACCTGTCTGTGCAGAAGCCAAGAAAAATAGCCTAAACCAAGTTTCCCAGCCAGATTGGAAAAGAAGGAAAGACGGATCCCAGAAAAAAGCTGGGTGATTCTTCACTGCTCAGGGGTCTTCAAGATGTGGTGATGTTGAGTAACGCCAGCGGAATCCAGCAGCCCTTCTCAGACTGTGATGTGCGCACAAATCCTCAGGGGGATCTTTTTAAGGGGCAGGTTTTGATTTAGCAGTCCTGGAATGGGACCTGAGATTTTGCATTTCTAACTAGCTCCCGGGACATACTAGTGTTGCTGGTTTAAGATCAGACTCCGAGTAGCAAAAGGTTAGGGCAGTATTTTAGGCCTGTTCTCTATATTTATGAAAACTGAGGTTTAGAAAGACAAAGCAATTTCACCCAGGTCACACAAAGCCAGTAAATAACGTAGATAGTTTCAAACCCAGTACTCCAGGACATCCTGTGATTATGTTCCTGTATTCCCCAGGTATCACCCATAGACGATGAGCCAGCAGCTTCATCTATGTGTGTCGACCATGTCCACAGTGGAATTTAATTTAGTATATAGTACCTCTAAACCTACTTTATCCGTTAGTCTCCCCTGTATAAAGCCCCACCAAAATGTAGTAGCTTAAAACAAGTATTTATTCACTCCAAATTCTGTGAATCAGCTCTTTGGGTGGGAATCAGCAAAGCAGTTCTGCCTTTTTCTGCTGGGTCCACTCATGCAGATGTGGAAAGCCTGGAGCCTCATCTGATGGCTGAGATGAAAGGATGTTCTCTCTATATCACTTCTTCATATAGGGAGCTTCTAGTTTTCAGCAGCAAGGTAGGGCAAGCTCCAATTTAAAATAGCATTTCAGGCGGCGCCTGGGTGGCTCAGTGGGCTAAGCCACTGACTTCGGCTCAGGTCATGATCTCAGGGTCCTGGGATGGAGCCCCGCATCGGGCTATCTGCTCAGCAAGGAGCCTGCTTCCTCCTCTCTCTCTGCCTGCCTCTCTGCCTGCTTGTCATCTCTCTCTGTCAAATAAATAAATAAAATCTTAAAAAAAAAAAAAGTACACACTGAGGGATCTATTTTAAAAAAAAAACTATAGCATTTCAGGGGCACCTGGGTGGCTCAGTGCATTAAAGCCTCTGCCTTTGTCTTGGGTCATGATTCCAGGGTCCTGGGATGGAGCCCCACACATCAGACTCTCTCCTCAGCAGGGAGCCTGCTTCCTCCTCTCTTTCTCTCTGCCTGCCTCTCTACTTGTGATCTCTATCTGTCAAATAATTAAATAAAATCTTTTAAAAAATAAAATAAAATAAAATAGCATTTCGTATTTCCTTTTGCCGATGCTCTATTGACTAAAGAAAGCCACGTGGCCAAGTCCAGATGTAAAGCGTGGAAAGAAATAATAAACTTCACTTTGAAATACGGTTTGTTTGCTTTTCCAATCTACCACATACACCAACTTCTATAAAATCAGGCTTTTCCCCTAGAATTCACTCAAGGTTTTATAGATTAAGCCTATCCTTAACTTTTACCTATTGGTAAGCCCAACCATAGCAATCATTTATTGTTAGACTATCAACCTAATAGTGCACTTATTAAGGAATCTTAGCTCAGTGGAGTATGAATATTAACTGTTTAAAATGTTTTTCAAAGTACTAAGTTTAATTCATTTCTTTTGAAGCTCCGTGTCCCTTTCCCTCTCCTTTCCCCTTTAATGCCATCTTAGATAGCCATTCACCCAACAAACAGTTTTGAGACTTTTTTTTAAAGATTTATTTATTTATTTTTAAAGAGAGAGAGTGCACACACTTGGGGAGTGGAGAGGGGCTGAGGGAGAGGGAGACAGAGAGAGATAGAGAGAGAGAGATCTCAAGCAGACACCATGCCTAGCACAGAGCCCAACACAGGGCTTCATTTCACAACTATGAGATCATGACCCGAGCCAAAATGAAGAGTTGGTCGCTTAACTGACCGGGGAAACCAGGCGCCCCCGTTTCTGAAACTTTTTAAATGTGCCAGGCACTATGCTTTGCCCAAGATACCAAAGTCCACAGAAGAGACAAAATCATTTCCCCTATGGAGCTTAGATAGTATCCATAGGAGACAAACAATAAAACGCATACTATATTGAAAAGATATGACAGCAAGTAGTATTGGGAGCCAGGGAGGAAAGGAAAAGCAAAAGCTTCATGAGGCAGAGAGGAGGGACCGCTATTTTAGATAGTGGTCAGAGATGGCCTCTCTGAGGATGCAGCATTGAGTGGAGACCTAAATGAAGAGAGAGAATATCTCTCAGAGCAAAAGCCCTGAGATGAGAATGCAATTGGCACCAAGAAAGAGAAAGGAGGCCGGGCTGGCAGAGCAAGGCAGAGAATGAGTGGAATTGGGGTCACAGAGGCAGCAGGGGCCCAGGCCCGTGAGGCTACAGAAAGGACTTTGGACTTCAGGCCAAGTGCAGTATGAACCCGTGGGAAGATGTTGAGTAGGGTCAGAGCATGATCTTATCAGTGGTTTAGAGAGCTCACCTTGAGATTACCTGTAGACAGAGTTCAAAAGGGAGCCCAGTAAAAGGACAGCAGTGGTTCTGCTTGAGCTGAGTTTATCATCTTCAGCATTCAAACCCGGACTATGGGGCACCTGGGTGGCTCAGTGGGTTAAAGCCTCTGCCTTCGGCTTGGGTCATGATCCCGGGGTCCTGGGATCGAGCCCTGCATCAGGCTCTCTGCTCCATGGGGAGCCTGCTTCCCTTCTTCTCTCTCTGCCTGCTTGTGATCTCTGTCTGTCAAATAAATAAATAAATAATCTTTTAAAAAAAAACAAAAACAAACAAACAAATAAAAAAACCCTAACTATGTTACATCTTCAACGTTAGACTCAATTGAAATCCCTCTGTCCCCTTGCTGGCCCCAGCTGGATCCATTGCTCCTTGGAGTAGGAGGCTGGTGATGCAGGATCTGGCCCTTAAACCCCTTCATGCCACCGGCCCTTCAATGCCTAGCTGGTCCAGGATGTTGGGTAGGAAGGAAAAAGGAGGAAATGAATGAATGTATCTGCTTTTGACTTGTGGCCATTATGGTCGTCACTGTGGCTGCTTCTCTACCTAAAACACCAGCAACAGGGACACCTGGGTGGCCTTCGGCTCAGGTCGTAATCCCAGTGTCCTGGGATTGAGTCCCACATTGGGCTCCTTGTCCAGCGGGGAACCTACTTCTCCCTCTGCCCCTGCCTGCCACTCTGTCTGCCTGGGCTCGCTTGCTCTCTCTCTCTCTCTCTGGCAAATAAATAAATAAAATCCTTTAAAAAAAAATTTAAAATTTAAAATTTAAAAAAAAAATTGTAAAACACCAGCAACTTTGTGGCAGGTGTCCTTTTGCCTGTTCTCTGCCATGAAAGACACAAGTAAGGCCCTTCAGCACTTCTCCTTTTATTCCAAGCCCTCCTAGCACTTCTCCTTTTATTCCAAGCCCACAATGCTCTCCATGGTGGCCTAGCCCAGTGCATCTTACTGCTGGGACTCATGGCCAGGCAAGACCACGTACAAGAAAGCTAAGCCCAGCAGCCTTGCACAGTGCCCAATGGAAGTACTAGAGAAAATAGCCCATCCAAACCAGCTTGAAAGGTTGGTAGGGAAGGGGGTGAGACAGTTTGTTCTGCCATGAGGAGGATATCTAGACCTAATTATGGGAACTTTTTTTAGAATGTGAGTGCCTGAACACTTCTTTGTACTTACCTGCAGGTTTTACTAACCAGTTGCAGGCCAACATCTTATGGAAATTAACATTCACCACAAGAAAGGCCAAAGCAAACTGTGCAAGGAGGTCCTTACATTTTTATAAAGTCTTAACTTGGTACTGCAACTTTACAGGAAAAGAAGACAGGAGACAATCAGCACCTTCAGGTTGATAGCCACAACTATGTTCTCAAAAGATCACATTGTATTCTTTTTAGAGAAAAGGCAGCTCATCTCTTGCCCTGATTTAAAGTGATACATTCATCACTGCTTCCACCTAGCTTTTGACACGCTCTTCTTTGTAAATGAAAAGATCACCACTGGCCCATTGGTCATTTCGCCTTAACTAGGGACATACAGCTTTGACAAGTGGGCAGCACAAGGACCAGCCTTGACGTGGGCTGGTTTGGCCCCAGGTTTGGCCCCAGGGTGTCTCATCCCTAACCTGTGTCTTGTTCCACCGTGTGCTGAAGGAAGAAACAATTTGTTAGAGGCACTGAGAACCAAAAAGAATGATAATGAAGAAAATCATCCAAGGATGGGGTTTGTGTAGAATATAGTGACAGTCTCAAAAGCCTCCCTACACTTTCTGTCAAATCGACTGTTGACTGGAGCCTAGAGAGAAAATAGAAAGAAAAGCAAAATAAAGAGGAGAGTTTAACTCCATTCCAAACAAATTAGCTTAAGAATGGAATTTCCTATGTGTGAGCCAGGCTTGGACTATGACTACTGCAGAAGTTCAAAGTGCTGTGTGATGGTGATGATGATGGTGGTTGCTATTATGAAGGTAATAGCATCTGTGCAATAAAACACAATCCTAAGTGAGAGCTAAGGAATTTCCACTTCCAGAAATTCTTATGTGATCACCACCTGGTTCAAAATATTTTCAGCATTCCAGAAAGTTCCCTCATGCTCCTTCCCAGGCAGTACCCTCCCTACACACACACTACCACCACCACCACCACAAGTAATCAGTATTCTAACACCATAGAATTGTTTTCCCTGTGTTTGAACTTCATATAAATGTAATCAGGTAGAATGCACTCCTTTGTGTGGGGTTACTTTCATTCATTACTATGTGTGTGAGATTCCTCCAGGCTGCAATTCGTATCTAGTGTTTGTACCTTTTTATTGTCGTAACTTTTATCACTGTATGAATATTTCAAAATGTGTTAATCTGTTCTATTGTGATGATAAAATTTTGTGGGCTTTAAAATTGCTCTCCAACCCTTGAAAATTGATCCTTTATTTCCATACGATTTCTTTGTATTCCCTATTACTAATACAGTACAGTATATTAAGTATATTAAATACCCAAAACCACTCTTAATGGATTATTCTGTGAAAATAAAGGTGATTCTTTGCCATGGTAAATTCCTAAGGGTTTTATGCAAAAAGCACAGTAAAATTATGTCATATTACTGGATAAAAAAATTAAGGGATTTTTTTTCTCAACTAATTCAAAAGGCAAATTAATTTTTCTAATACCAAAACATCTATAATCACTTTTTAAGTATGATGAATATGTGCGGTTAGATGTAAATTAGAAAGCCTCACACATGGATGTCAGCATTTAACCCACAAGATATGATTTACAAATGAGAACACTGTTCCCACTTACCTGATGTTTATGGCAATATTACATCAAATGAAATGAGAGCATATGGAAAATATACACATGACTTAATGAGGCTGCTAAGCTGCTGGCCTAATTGCATGGTTTTATATTTCTCTCTACTCTTTTAATGTGAACAGATCGGTTTTGTAAATACAATGATTTGTTCCTACCATCTCTGTTAGGCTGCAACAAGATTAGAAAAATACATTAATTTACAATATAAATATCAACTGCACATTCAGCAAGACTCAATGTTCTTTTCTTTCCTTCACCGACTCCGTGTGGTTGGAATCACAACAAAAGTACAGTTCAGTTAAATTTATTGTTCCTCCATGTCTCAGGAAGCCCCAAATTTTCATCCACACACACAAACATGAATTTCTTTGACTTTTCTTTTTCAATCATATTTGCCAATGTGATTCGTGCTGGTTAAGATAAAAATAATAGATTCTTCTGAGTCCCACCTAGAAATGACTTAGAGGATCATGTAATCCAATCACTCCAACGAACTGAGGAACATTTTAAGTCTCAGAGAGACTGTGTGGCTTGCTCGGGTTGAATGCCCAGCTGGAGGCATGTTCAGACCCCAACTTCCATTTCAGAACTTGTAGACACACCTCTTGGACAATTTTTTTTTTCTCCTTGTATTTTATAAACGTTTCCTCAAAGAACTTTCCCTTTCTGAACTTTGTAAAATGAGCTGACAAATGTGCTAGCACTGAATTAATGAGAAGACTGCGTTTCTGGCACCCACATAAGCTTCTGATACTAAAGAAAGTCCTACTTAAGATTTAGGCAGGGCTAATGAGGTAGGGTTGGTTGTCCACTGCACAAGGACGCAGGGGCAGGAGGCAAGTGTGAGACTGAGGTGCAGCCTTTTTCAAGCCTTCTGCCTGGCACTGGGCTGTCTCTACCGTCAAAGGAATACATTTTTCTCATTTGCAAAAGGTCAGGGCATAGGCCAGACCCTATAGGGCACGTGCAGCAGAGAGACACCCCTTACATATATAATATTCTGCCAATTCAAGCATAATTAACAGCAAAAGATCTGTGTGATATTTGTGCCTCCTCCTGCCTCAATCCTATTTCAAAATGCTGTCAGTGCAACCAGAAATGAGGGTGTCCTTCTTGGCTGGTTCACGTAGGGCTTTATTCCGTCCGAACTTCAGGACAATGAAAGGGTATCAGAGAAAGCCGTGCCAGTGCAGCGGCCCGTTTCACCTTGTGCTCGTGTCATGGCTGCTAAAATCTCAGTGCCCCCCCAGCAAGTCACTGGTTTGGACGCAGGGTTTAGGGACAGGGCAGGGTAACCTGTGCATAGTAGAAAGTTGTGGCAAACGGAGGAGGTGAATAATTGAGGCCATCACTGCCCTCCACCACCCTGCATTATCCAACACTGAATTCCTTAAGGGCAAGGACCATTTCCTATTTAACTTCTAATCCCCAGGGCTCAACCTGGTGCTTGGAACACAGTGAGGTAGTAGTAACAGATGTTTTTCTGAACTAAAAACGAAGGGCCCAGCAATCGAGCGAGGGGCTGAAACCAGAACCAGTGAGTCATTTTTGGCTTCTTCCGCAGCCTCACATTACACCTGGAGCAGTCAGTAAGTACTATTGATTGACTCCGTTTTTAAAAATATCTCTTAAATCATTCCTCTTTCCATTCAAGACTCAGGACTAAAGACTGAAGCCTCCAGGAGAAATTAAGCCTCTTATGTTTCCCCAAAGCACCTTGTATATTTCTATTTCCTAGCACTTGCCTCATTGTTTCAGAGTTCTCCGTTTGTCTGTTTCACCTGAAGGAAGTGCCAGACTCTGGAGGGCAAAATCAGGATTCGAACTAATCTTTTTTTTTTTCTTGCCAAAGAAATAATTGTATATATTTTAAAAGAGGCGGTACTTCCACAAGATTCAAAATTCAAAAGGCATAAAAAGGATATGCAAGGAAAAGCAAGGACTGCTTTCCACCCCCAAGCCTTCAAGTACAGAGAGGAGCTCATTCTATTCCTGTGCCTTATTTTTTCTCCTAGTGAGTCTTTATCATGCCAATGTACAACACATGTTCTTTCCGTTATGCACACACTAGTCTGCTTTTTAAACTTAATGTGTTTTAGAAATAGTACCTACACATGAAAAGCAACCTTAATCTTCTTAATAGCGTCACATCATTTCCTCGTATGGATGTGCCCACATTTATTGTACCTGTAGGATTCATTACTACTCCCTGATATGAGCAATGACGGAAGTTACAAGTCTCCACTTCCTTCCCACTCCTCTTCCTCCTCTTTACCATCCGAAATTGTCATTGTTTACATTTTCTATGTTTATGTTTATAGCTTCAGATATCTCTTTGCCTCTCTTGATTGCTTTCTTTGGTATCTGATAGTATTGTTGACATCTGGTTGTAAAGGTTAATGGTATATTTATACCCCTTGCCACATTCTCTCCTCCTTCCTTTCCCAAATGTTACTTACATTATTCCCACATTTGCAGGGTTCAGTTGGCATTTGATTTAGTCTTAGCATTATGAGTAAATGGATTCACTGGTAGTCTATTGCTCTATTTTTTCATTTTACAAGTTGGTTTGCTGACATTTGGCCTTGGAGAATTTCTTCTTAAAGGGATGACGGGATCCATATTCCCTCATGATTGCATGCCAAGACATCTGTCTGTTCACTGTATACTTAAATGATTGTTTGGCTTTGTATAAAATTCTTGGTTTGTCTTTTCTTTCCTTGAGACTTTGTAAGCTTTGCTCCTAGCATCTAATGTTTTGGTGAGGAAGTGTGAGGCCAGCCTGATGTGTCCCCCCTTACAGCTGGTTTATATTTGTACCCACATTCCCAAGGGAATCTTTATCTTTGAAATAAAATGGTCTTACCAGAATATTCTTCCACCACTAGTTATATTTAATGACAAGAAAGAGAGTATCTTTTCAAGTTTTAGATTCAAAGTTATTATGTCTGCAACATCTTCTTCAATTATATCTTTAAATATTTTATGTTTTATGATTCCTGTTCTCTGTTGTAGAGATGAGTTATGTATACATTCGATTGCCTTGTTTGGTCTTCCGTTTATCATTTCTTATCCTTTTTGATTCTTGGCTCTTTTATATCTTTTCTGCTCACTGTTTCTTAATCCCATCTTCTGTTATTATTCTCTTTTATTTTTTTTTCTCTTATTTGATCTCCTTTTTAGGTCTCATATCTTCTCAGATGTCTTTGCGAAAGAGGTTTACATTTTTCCCTTTCCAGCCCACAAAAGGCAGTTCCTGGACTGCTCCCCAAGGCAGCAACTCTCTCCTCCCCTCTCCTGCTCTAAGACACTGCTTCCTACAAATGTGCTGTGTCCGTGTGAATCTTCATCAACCCCAACTCTCTGGTAACAGACGTGGCCCAGGGAAGCTCTCACTGTGAGCTGATCATCCTCCTTCCCAGTGCTCGAAACAAAATCACATGGAAATTATATCTCAATTAAAAAAAAATAGCCTCCCAGTGTGGGCCATCTGCTTTGGAAAGCTGTCCTCTATTGTCTTAGATATACTGCTAGGGGGATCTTTTCAGCATTTTCCTATATCCCTATTTGATCTTAATTGGATGTTGGTAGCCCTTAGTTACATATTTATGAGAGGTTATGGAGTCATGTTTCTTTTTCTGATTTTCTTTTATGTTTGGGCTATCTGCAACAGGAAAGGGATGTAGCATTTTCTTTACTAGGACCTTTTCAAATAGGAAAAGAACAGCAATACTTCCATTAGAGTAAGACAGGTAGATTTGAGTAGGAGGAGACAAAGGAAGATGACAAGTGGGCGATTGCCAGGGACCACCCATTCTTCACTCAGAGACCGGCCTCTCTCCCTTAGACCAATCCCCTTTGCAGTTTAGCACAGACTCACAAGCATAACCTGGGGGCGACATGCACAGTCCCAACTCTAGAGCATGCGCACTTGGGAATAATTGTGTCTGCCAGTAATCCCGAGGCCATTATAGTATCTTTTTTTTTTTTTTTTAATTTTTTGTTTTTTATAAACATATATTTTTATCCCCAGGGGTACAGACCATAAGTGACTCTTAATCTCACAAAACAAACTGAGGGTTGCCGGGGGCAGGGGGTTTGGGAGAAGGGGGTGGGATTATGGACATTGGGGAGGGTATGTGATTTGGTGAGTGCTGTGAAGTGTGTAAACCTGGTGATTCGCAGACCATTATAGTATCTTTATAAAGCATTTCCCAGAGGCAGCCCACGTTCTTGGGCTCACGGCCCCCTTCCTCCATCCTCAGAGCCTAGGAGAGGCTCAAGCATGTAACACAAGGCATCGCTATGACTTGCTTTCCTTTCTCCCTCTTCCACGTTTAAGGAAATTTGTGATTACATTGGGTCCACTTAAATAATCTAGAATAATCACCATATCCCAAAATCCTTAATTTAATCACATCTGCAAGCTCCCTTTTGCCGTGCAAGGAAACCTATTTGTAAGTGCTGAGGATAAAGAGTGGGGAATCTTTGGGGGGGGGGGGCTGCATTATTCTGTCTACCACAGAGGGAGAAAGGGAGTAAAGGAAAAACTAAGTTACCTTCTTATGCAAATTGAATTCTATACTGTAACCGTGAGGTTCTATTTGACATTCACAAGGCTTTAAATTTTCACAGTGTTCAAGCACCTGGCCTATCTGTGAGATAAGTGAAAATCTTGTGCTTTTCTGAATGAAGCTGAAAATTACATGGTGATTCATATAAACAAGTAGATACCTTGATTGATCTTGTTTTTTAGGAGAGAGAAAGTATACGATTTAAAACATTTGATTGGAAAGGTCCATTAAAACATTTCCTAGATGTCTTTGTTGCCAACATAGTAAATAGTAAAAAGAGGTCAAATATAAATATAAAATTAAGCTTAAGAAGAAAACAGTATATATAGTTTAAATAGAAATATGAAATATAAATTAAAATATACCATATAGTAGCTAGAAAAGCAGATAGATGTAAAAAAGAAAATAATAAACAATACACCTTCAGAATAAATAAGGAAATACTTCAAATTTATGGTGATGAAAAGAGGCATTTCTACACTTATATTTTGACATCTGAATTTATCATCAGAAATAAGATGATATGGGAAACTTTTGATACAGAGACTACAGAAATATTAACAGAAGTCACTTTCAGAAATTGTGCAAATGAAAACATCTAGTATCTAACTGCAAAATATATTTCAAGAGGTAAACTACTGATTACAACTTAGTTTAACTCTGACCTGCTATCAAAATAAATAAATTCATTGTTCTAAAAAAGAGGATGAAAAATAGTTAAGAGAATCACCATACAGATTACTGAAAATCCCAAGGCAAATCATTTTTTTGAAATGGCTTATAGCATGTGGGTAAGGTTCTTCGTTTTGTTTGAATTCTTTTTGAAATGTTAGTAACTTTTCTGCTTTTTTTTTTTTTATTATATTCAGTTAGCTGCTGTGTAGTACGTAATTAGTTTTTGATGTAGTATTCAACGATTCATTAGTTAAGCATAACACCCAGTGTTCATCACAGCACATGTCTTCTTAAGGTGGTCCACTCTCTCCCAGAATGCAGATCTAGAAGCTTGGGGATGATATGCGGGATAGATCACATCTAATTGCCTATTGCTCCTTGCTGTTTTCAATACTACACTCCAGTTTTATAAAGGAAGCGTGACTCTAGTCTCATCTATTGAATGGCCTGAACAGCTTTGGGCACATTTTTTCTTTTACCTACTTCAATGTCATTTCCATGAGAGCACAACAACACTTTTTCAGTGAGCCAGAACCAACTGATTATGAACATTAAGGCTGAGTTGATTCAGCCTTTGGGCTACATTTAGAAAAATTAGAATAAATAGAAGCAGAAATTAGTTAAGTAGATTCAAGTAGGTACAGACAAGGGACTCACTAGTGCAATGGAGTTTTCCAGGTGCCCTTTTGGTAAATTTAGGTAATGACCATCAGGCTAGCTTTTCTCATTCCTGTTTTTCTGTATATCTTTTTTAATAGATCACATCTCCAAATCACTTTCATTTTTTCCTTTTTTTTTTTTTTAAGATTTTATTGATTTATTTATCAGAAAGAGAGAGTACAAGCAGGGGGGCAGCAAGAAGAGGGAGAAGCAGGCTCCCTGCTGAATGAGGAACCTGATGGCAGGGCTCGATCCCAGGACTCTGGGATCCTGACCTGAGCAGAAGTGAGATGCTTAACAGACTGAGCCATCCAAGCATCCCTACTTTTATTTTTTTCCTACTTACAGAAGGAATGCATGATTACTATAAGTAATTTGGAAAATAGAGAAAAATACAAAGGAAAACAACACAAGTCATCTATAATCCTACCATCTTTAGATAACCACTATCCCTTCTTAGACACCCTTTATGCTCTTACCTGCCTCACATTTTGTTCATAGTCCTGTTATATAGTTACTATTATGACTACTACTACCACTAGTAGTACTACTTATCGTCTCAATTGAACATAAAGTCCACGAAGACAGGGGATTTGTCTCTGAGTGCCAGAACAAGACTAAATAAATAATATTTATTGGTTGAATAAATATTTTTTACTTTACTTTTATTTTATTTTTTTATTAACATATATAATGTATTATTAGCCCTAGGGGTACAGGTCTGTGAATCACCAGGTTTACACACTTCATAGCACTCACCATAGCACACACTTTCCCCAATGTCATAACCCCACCACCCTTTCCCTACACCTCTCCCCACAACAACCCTTGTTTGTTTCATGAGATTAAGAGTATCTTATGGTTTGTCTCCTTCCTGATCCCATCTTGTTTCATTTATTCCTTTCCTACCCTCCAAACCCCCCGCATTGCCTCTTGACTTCCTTATATCAGGGAGATCATATGATAATTGTCTTTCTCTGATTGACTTATTTTGCTTAGTGTAATACCCTCTAGTTCCATCCACGTCACAAATGGCAAGATTTCATTTCTTTAGAAGGCTGCATGGTATTCCATTATATATATATATATATATATATATATATATATATATATATATATATATACCACATCTTCTTACCCAGGTTGAATAAATATTTTTTACATGTATCCTCTTCCAGTTATTTTTCTAAAAAAATGTATATACATAAATTCGGTTTAGAAAGCATTATTTCTGTTAATTTTATCATTTTTAAAATTTTAATTCCAGTATAGTCAACATACAGTGAGTGTTATATTAGATTCAGGTGTACTCTCCATAATTTTGTTGGTATTGGGAAAAATATTGGTTCCTTACTATGCTCAGAATGATACTGAGCTCTATGGAGGTAGTTCAGAGAATGCCTCAATGAGATTTTTTCTTCAAGAGAAACTTTGTCTACATATAATATTGCTCGATTTATTATTATTATTTGTAATCTCCTGCAGAAAACCAGTTTCTTTTTTCCACTGATGGAAGATTTCCCCCTCTCACACTTGCCTGGCCTCAGGCAGGACAGTCTCCTAGACTCCTTGACCCAGATTATTTATCCCCACTCCTCCCTGTGAGGGGCCCTCTAGAGAATACCATTTCCCCTCCCAACTGCCCTTTCACATTCTTCTAGGTCTTTCTTCTTTCATATAACCAGAGGCTGCTGGCGGGTGGTGCCAGAATCAATCTTACCTGGACCTTTCTCTAGCTGGGTGACCTGAATCCCAGTTCGCTCATCTGTAAAAGGGGCTAATGAAGCCACCTTACTCATTGGGTTGGTTTGAGGTTTACAGGAGATAAAATGTTGTACAAATTTTGGGATTGTTTGTTCCAGCTCTTTGAAAAATGCTGGTGGAATTTTGATCAGGATGGCATTGAAAGTATAGATTGCTCTAGGCAGTATAGACATTTCAACAATGTGTATTCTTCTGATCCATTAGCATGAATGCTCTTCCATCTTTTTGCGTCTTCTTAAATTTCTTTCATGAGTGTTCTGTAGTTCCTCGAGTACAGATCATTTTCCTCTTTGGTTAGGTTTATTCCCAGGTATCTTATGGTTCTTGGTGCTATAGTAAATGAAATCAATTCTGTAATTTTCCTTTCTATATTTCCATTGTTAGTGTATAAGAAAGCAACTGATTTCTGTACATCGATTTTGTATCCTGCCATATTACTGAATTGCTGTATGAGTTCTAGTAGTTTGGAGTTGGAATCTTTTGGGTTTTCCATATAAAGTATCATGTCGTCTGTGAAGAGAGACAGTTTGACTTTTTCTTTGCTAATTTGAATACTTTTATTTCTTTTTGTTGTCTAATTGCTGTTGCTAGGACTTCTAGTACTATGTTGAACAACAGTGACGAGAGTGGACATCATTGTTGTGTTCCTGATCTCAAAGGGAAGGCTGTCAGCTTTTCCCCATTGAGGATGGGGATGAGGATGATATTTGCTGTAGGTTTTTCATAGATAAATTTTATGAAGTTGAGGAATGTTCCCTCTATCCCTATACTTTGAATTGTTTTAATCAGGAATGGATGATGTATCTTGTCAAATGCTTTTTCTGCATCAATTGAGAGGATCATGGGGTTCTCTCTTATTGATTTTTTCTATCACATTGATTGATTTGCGAATGTTGAACCACCCTTGCATCACATGGACAAATCCCAACTGGTCATAGTGGATAATCTTTTTAATGTACTGTTGGATCCTATTAGCTAAGATCTTGTTGAGAATCTTGGCATCCATATTCATCAGAGATATTCATCTGAAATTCTCCTTTTTGGTGGGGTCTTTGCCTGGTTTGGGGATCAGGGTCTGGCTTCATAAAAAGAGTCTGGAAGTTTTCCTTCTGTTTCTATTTTTTGAAATGGCTTCAGGAGAATAGGTATTATTTATTCTTTGAAAGTTTGGTATAATTCTCCAGGGAATCCGTCAGGTCCTGGGCTCCTGTTTTTTGGGAGGTTTTGATTACTGCTTCAAACTTATTACTAGATATTGGTCTATTCAGGTTGTCAATTTCTTCCTGATTCAGTTTTGGAAGTTTGTAGGTTTCCAGGAATGTATCCATTTCATCTAGGCTGCTTAACTTATTGACATATAACTGTTGATAATAATTTCTGATGATTATTTCTATTTCTTTGGTGTTAGTCGTGATCTCTCCCTTTTCATTCATAATTTTATTAATTTGGGTTCTCTCTCTTTTCTTTTGTGTTAGTTTGGCCAATTGTTTATTGATCTTATTGATTCTTTCAAAAATCCAGCTTCTAGTTTCTACTGTATCTCTAGTTTCTATCTCATTGATCTCTGCTCTAATCTTGATTATTTCCCTTCTTGCAAGTGCATGGGGTTGGCTTAATATGTTGTTGATTCTCCAGTTCTTTAAGGTGTAGAGACAGCTGGTCTCTGCGCCTTATTTTTTTGAGGGATACTTGGATGGCTATGTATGTCTCCCTTAGGACCACCTTTGCCATATCCCATAGGTTTTGGACCAAAGTGTCCTCATTCTCATTGTTTTCCATGAATTGTTTAAGTTCTTTGATTTCCAGGTCGATCCAAACATTCTTAAGCAAGGTAGTCTTTAGCTTCCAAGTGTTTGAATTCCTTCCAAACTTTTTCATGTGGTTGAGTTGGAGGTTCAAAACATGTGGTCTGAGAATATGCAAGGAATAATCTCAATCTTTTGGTGTCAGTTGAGCCCTGATTTGTCACCTAGCCATGCTAGGTGACATGGAAAGAACAATCCTTCCGTCTAGGGGACTGGGGGAAGGCCTCACAAAGATGGTGACATTTGACCTTCAGCCTCAGGGATGAGTCCTGAGGGGGCATCTCACACAAGCACCCATCTAGAGTGAGAAAAGTCATAGGGAGACAACGCTACAAGTGGCTCTGAAAAACCAAGGGGACATGAGGGTGAAGGAGCAGTGGATACAGAAGCTGGAGGGTTGGGGCCACACCATGACTTATATGGGACCTAGTTCTTTCTGTCTTCATGAAAAATTTCTTAAATTACATTTTACAACTGCATTGGTATAAAGATGAAAATAATCCAGGCTGATGGTATTCATTTGATTTCTTCCGGTTTTTAAAGAAACAAAAACTGTGGGCCCTTGGCTCTGTACCAGCTGTGTAAGTCGACCCTGTAGAACAGTGGGTCGGGGCCTAATTGAGAAGGCTTTGAAGGCCATCCCAATGTGCGTACACCACAGGGAGCCATAGTTCCTACCTCTGGTCCTAGCCCTACTCTTGGTTGCACTAAGTATCCAAACGTTTATCAGGTGTTGATCGTCTATTCTGGAGAAAGTTCCATGTGGGCTTGAGAAGAATGAGTATTTTGTTGTTTTAGGGTGGAAATGTTGAAAAAGAAATGTTGAAAAAGAAAAACAAAACGGGGGGCATCACATTGCCTGATTTCAAGCTTTACTACCAAGACAGCATGGTACTGACACAAAACGGACACATAGACCAGTGGAAGAGTAGAGAGCCCAGATATGGACCCTCAACTCTATGGTCAAATAATCTTCTACAAAGCAGGAAAAAGTATACACTGGAAACAAGGCTGTCTCTTCAATAAATGGTGTTGGAAAAATTGGACAGCTATGTATAGAAGAATGAAACTCGACCATTCTCTTACACCATACACAAAGATAAACTCGAAATGGATAAAAGACCTCAATGTGAAGCAGGAATCTATCAAAATCTTAGAGGAGAACAGAGGCAGTAACCTCTTTGACATCAGCTACAGCAACTTCTTTCAAGACATGTCTCCAAAGGCAAAGGAAACAAAAGTGAAAATGAACTTTTGGGACTTTGTCAATATCAAAAGCTTCTTTCTGCACAGCAAAGGAAACAGTCAACAAAACAAAGAGGCAACCCACAGAGTGGGAGAAGATATTCACAAATGACATTACAGACAAAGGGCTGATATCCAAGATCTATAAAGAGCTCCTCAAACTCAACACACACAAAACCAATATTCACATCAAAAAATGGCCAGAAGACATGAACAGATACTTTTCCAATGAAAACATACGAATGGCTAACAGAAGCATGAAAAACTGTTCATCATCATTAGCTGTCAGGGAGATTCAAATAAAAAACACAATGGGATACCACCTTACACCAGTTAGAATGGCCAAAATTAACAAAAGAGTAAACAACAAGTGTAGGAGAGGATGTGAAGAAAGGGGAGCCCTCTTACACTGTTGGTGGGAATGCAAGTTGGTGCAGCCACTTTGGAAAACAGTGTGGAGAATCCTTAATAAATTAAAAATAGTGCTATCCTATGATGCTGCAATTGCACTACTGGGTATAGGCCCCAAAGATACAGATGTAGTGAAAATAAAGGCCATGTGCACCCCAATGTTCATAGCAGCAATGGCCATTCGACAAACTGTGGAAAGAACCAAGATGCCCTTCAACAGACAAATGGATAAAGAAGATATGGTTCACCGGCAGCAACCTCTTCCACCTCAGTCGCAGCAACTTCTTTCTAGGAACATCGCCAAAGGCAAGGGAAGCAAGGGAATAAATGAACTATTGGGACTTCATCAAGATCAAAAGCTTTTGCACAGCAAAGGAAACGGTTAACAAAACCAAAAGACAACTGACAGAATAGGAGAAGATATTTGCAAATGACATATCAGATAAAGGACTATTATCCAAAATCTATAAAGAACTTATCAAACCCAACACCCAACGAACAAATAATCCAATCAAGAAATGGGCAGGGGCGTCTGGGTGGCTCAGTGGGTTAAAGCCTCTGCCTTCAGCTCAGGTCACAATCCCGGGGTCCTGGGATCAAGCCCTGCATGGGGCTTTCTGCTCAGCAGGGAGCCTGCTTTCCCCTCTCTCTCTCTGCCTGCCTCTTTGCCTACTTGTGATCTCTGTCTGCCAAATAAATAAACAAAATCTTTAAAAAAGAAAAAAAGAAATGGGCAGAGGACATGAACAGACATTTCTGCAAAGAAGACATCCAGATGGCCAACAGACACATGAAAAAGTGCTCCACGTCACTCGGCATCAGGGAAATACAAATCAAAACCATAATGAGATACCACCTCACACCAGTCAGAATGGCTAAAACTAACAAGTCAGGAAATGACAGATACTGGCAAGGATGCAGAGAAAGGGGAAACATCCTACACTGTTGGTGGGAATGCAAACTGGTGCAACCACTCTGGAAAACAGCATGGAGGTTCCTCAAAAAGTTGAAAATAGAACTACCCTATGACCCAGCAATTTCACTACTGGGTATTTACCCTAAGGATACAAATGTAGTGATCTGAAGGGGCACATGCACCTGAATGTTTATAGCAGCAAAGTCCACAATAGCCAAACTATGCACAGAACCTAGATGTCCATCAAAAGATGAGTGGATAAAGAAGATGTGGCAAACACACACACACACACACACACACACACACACAATGGAATACTATGCAGCCATCAAAAGCAATGAAATTTTGCCATTTGCAATGACATGAATGGAACTAGATGGTATTATGCTTAGTGAAATAAGTCAATCAGAGAAAAACAATTATCATATGCTCTCCCTGATATGAGGAAGTTGAGAGGCAACGTGGGGGCTTGGGTGGTAGGAAAAGAATAAATGAAACAAGATGGGATCAGGAGGGAGACAAACCATAAGAGACTCTTAATCTCACAAAACAAACTGAGGATTGCCGGGGTTAAGCGGTAGGGAGAGGGTGGTCTAGTTATGACATTGGGGAAGGTATGTGATATGAAGTATGCAAACCTGGTGATTCACAGACTTGTACCCCTGGGGCTAATAATACATTATATATTAATAAAAAAATTTAAAAAAAGAAAATATGGTCAATATATACAATGGAGTATTATGCCTCTATCAGAAAGGATGAATACCCAACTTTTGTATCAACATGGATGGGACTGGAAGAGGTTATACTGAGTGAAACAAGTCAAGCAGAAAGAGTCAACTATCACATGGTTTCCCTTACTTGTGGAGCATAAGGAATAACATGGAGGACATTGGGAGAAGGAGAGGAGAAGTGACTTGGAGGAAATTGGAGGGGGAGATGAAACATGAGAGACTCTGAGAAACAAACTGAGGGTTTTGGAGGGGAGGGGGATGGGTGGTTGGGTAGGCCTGGAGGTTGGTATTAAGGAGCGCACGTATTGTATGGAGCAATGGGTGTGGTGCATAAACAATGAATTTTGGAACACTGAAAAAAATAAAATAAAATGAAAAAAAAACATATTGGGGGTAAAGACCTCATCATTCTCAGCATGAAAGAAAGAAAAAAAAAGTTGTCCAGAAAAATAGAAGATTACAGAAAGAGAGGGAGATAGATCTAGATATGACAAGAGATTTATTATATGAAACTGACTCACATGGTTATAGAGATGGAGAAGTCCCATGATCTGTGGTCAGCAACCTTGTTCCCCAGGAGGGCTGACAGGTAGGGTTAGTCTGACTCACAAGGCCTAATGGGGTGAGTGCCAGTCAGAAAGCCAGTAGGCTTGAGACCCAAGCTGATGTTTCAGTTTGAGCCTGAAGGCCAAAAATTACCCAGCTCAAGGGATCAGTTGGGAAGAATTCCCTCTTACCCAGCCTTTTTCTTCCATTCAGGTCTTCAAGTGACTGGATGAGTCGCACCCATTCTAGGAGAGCAATCTGTTATCTTCAGTCTACATTAGCCATTCAAATGTTAATCTCATCCAGAAACACCCTCACAGGAACATCTGGAATAATAATGCTTGGCCCAATATCTGGCTGTTCCATGGCTCAGTCAAGTGGACACATAAAATTAATCATCCTAAGGGCTTAACACAGTACCTGGCACCCGTAAGAAATCAATGAATGCCAACTCAGGAGGCTTTGGACTACTTCTTGTTTACATGATCCCTTTCTCTCTCCTATGTTTCTTCCTCTATAATATTTTATTGGCCATACTATAAAGGAATGACACTATATAGCATGTAGAGCACTGTAATACCTTTTATTGACTGTTTATATCCATTTTATTTTCCCAGACAAGTTGGAAAGAAAGAAAAAAGAAATCATTGGCCTCTTTAGCTGCTGAATGAGTAAGGAGAGCTGGTGTTTTTGTTCCCTGCCCATGAGAGAATGAAGAGGGGTTTTGTCCCACATCAAACCGAGGAAAAGAAGATGCTCTGAACAAACCATAATGAAGATTTGGGTTTGACCATTAGAAGGGAGGACAGGCATTTCAATGGGCATCTAGGAGGGTGGCTGGGCTATAAAGCCTATGGGCTCATTTTGAATTATTACAGTTAAGTGGGGCTTAGAGAAGATGTTCGTGGAAGAGCTCGAGATGTAGTCCTGGAGTTTGGGAGACTAAATGGACATTGAGTATATTTCCTGCTTCTCACATGGAGATAGATATTGGGAACAAGAACCTAGGGTGCGTGGAAGGGAGTCAGGTAGTAAGGGACTATGGTGTAGGTCAGAGATAAGAAAATGGGGCAATCTTCAGCATATCCCATCTCTGAGACTCTTAGAGGGCCCACAGAGAAGCTCCAGGGATACCCAGAGCTCTACATGAAGAAGTGTGGAGAGAAAGGCAGCCAAGGATGTAGCTGCTTAAAGCATTGCAGCGTCTAACTGTATGAAGTGGCTAACGACATAGGGAGATGTGCTGCTCTCCAAAGAGTCCTACGTGGACCAGAGACAGAAGGATACTGAATATCACCCTCACAAATAACACAACACCACTCTAGTGGAGATCCCCTCAGGGGAGACTGTCGGCAGCATACCCAGCCCGAGTAAGATATGCCACATCCCACCACCAAGATAGCCAGGCCTGTGTTCCATTTCTCCTGTTTCCCCATCTTCCCTGTAAAATGAAGGATTTAGAACCCAGAAGGAGGGGAAAGAAATATCCCCCACCCCCAAACTAATTATTCCTTTTCCTCCACTTCAAGGTGCTAGTGTTGGAGCAGAAACAAAAGCTTACCATGATTCTTCTCTTTCTCCAAGTCTCCAAATAAAAAATTTAAGAAGATATTCTATAAACCAGGTTTAAATTAAAACCAATTTAAAATGGAACCCTAGGGTTGCCTGGGTGGGTCAGTTGATTAAGCATCTGCCTTCGACTCAGGTCATGATCTCAGGGTCCTAGGATTGAGTCCCACATTAGACTCCCTGTTCAGCGGGGAGTCTGCTTCTCCCTCTCTCCTCCCCTTGCTTGTGCTCTCTCTTGCTCATGCTCTTTCTTTCTCTCTCTCAAATACATAAATAAAATCTTAAAAAAAATAAAATGGAGCTTTACATTGGATCAATCTGAATTATTGTTTTAAAGATTCATTTATGTATTTGAAAGAGAGAGAGCATGAGCGGGATAGTAGAGGGAGAGAGAATTTCAAGCAGACTCTGCACTGAGCAGGGACCCCAACGTGGGGCTCAATTCTAGGACCTGGAGATCATAATCTGAGTCAAAGTCAGATGCCCCACAAACTGAGCCCCCCAGGCAGCCCTGAATTATTTTTAAATAATAAAGAATAGTATGATATCACTAGCGGACCACCAATATTGAGTTTTCTCCTTCTGATTATATAATAAAACTGCATTTTTCATTCATCCAGGAGTTATGCAGACCCATGTTTTAATTTGCCCAATAGATTATGATCAAAAGTTACAAATATAGTTTCTAATTTGAGAAATTGAAAATCATTGGAGCCCCTCTAATATTTTCTTCCTGGGCTGTGGTCCCCTGAAACATACATATTAGATTTAAAATCCTAAGATGTAAGCAGGCTGGATCCCTGCATCACCTCGTGGAAGGGAGATGCATGGAGCCCTGGGCTTATAGCAGATTTTCCATGAACAAGAAATAAACCTTTACTGGAGTCATTGGGATTCCTGGTCAATCTGTAACCACAGAATAACAACCTATTTTGACTAAAGTAGAAATTGATACTGGAAATGGGGTGCCACCATAACAAAACTTGAAATATTTGGTAAAGGCTTATCAGTTAAGTGGTGGACAATAAGGTGACATGTATCAGAGTCTGGAAAGATAGTGATTACATAGGAGTAAAGTATTTGTTCAAACCTTTGTCAGAGGTAACTTGGGGGATCTATTAGATTTCTATTACTGTTGTAACAAATTCCCACAAATTTAGGTTTAAAATAACTCAAGTTTATTATTTCAAAGTTCTGTAGATCACAGATCTCACCAGGTTATAATCAAGATGGCAGCAGGCTGCATTTCTTTTTGGAGGCTCCAGGGGGAATATCCACTTCCTTGCATGGTGGGTTGTTGGCAGAATCCAGTTGTTTCTAGTTGTGGGATTGAGTTTTGTATTTTCCTTTCTGTCTAAGAACTGAGTTGTTCTCAGCATCTACAGGCCCTTACATTTCTTGACTTGTGACCTCCTCCCTCCATCACCAAAGTCAACAAGGGTTGGTACAAGCCTCATCATGAATCTCTGACTAACTCTTCTGCCTCTCTCTTCCTTCTTTAGAACTCATCTGATTAGGTTGGGACCACTAGAGAATGCGGGATAATTTCCCTGCATTTAAGGTCTAGGATTGACAGTTTTTTTCCATTTGCAACCTTGATTTCCCTTCGCCATGTAAAATAACATATTCACAGTTTCCTGAAATTAGTATGTGCGCATCTTTTGGAGACATTAGTCTGGCTCACCCATGTAGCATATGAGCCTAAGGGACTTGTGCTTCAGGGGTAGAGATTGGAAAATAGAACCCCAAGAGATGATTGGTATTGGTTGGATTCGATAGAGATGTTACAGGAAAGACAAGAGCTCAGAAAACAACTGCCAATTTGCAAATAGAAATGAGAGAAATTTGATTCCAAAAATTCAGGGCTTTGAAGATTTTCAAAAGGCCTCTGCTTCCAGTCCCCAAAGAAAAAGGTGGGATCTAAGAAAAAGAGTTTATGCAATAAAATATCAGGCTAAACTTC
The DNA here is from genome assembly GCF_022355385.1 of Mustela nigripes. Classification (NCBI taxonomy): domain Eukaryota; kingdom Metazoa; phylum Chordata; class Mammalia; order Carnivora; family Mustelidae; genus Mustela; species Mustela nigripes. The sequence goes on from NC_081563.1 coordinate 106,291,225, forward strand.
CAGTTGATTAGAAGACTTCAAGGTAGGGACATCTTGGTGGCTCAGTTGGTTAAGCGTTTGGTTTATGATTTTGGCTCAGGTCATGATCTCATGGGTCATGTGACTCCAGCATGGAGTCAGGCTCTGTGATCAGTGGGGAGTCTCCTTGAAATTCTCTCCCTCTGCCCCTCTTCCCACTCATGCTCCCATTCGCTTTCTTTCTTTCTCTCTCTCTCAAATAAATAAATAAATCTTAAAAAAAAAATAAAAAAATAAAAGACCTCAAAGCAAAGAAAACTCTAACGGTCTGGCACCCAGTAAAACTTTCAGTTGGTTAAAATGGCCAAAGGCATAGAAAAGACTAAGGGGGTAGCCTTCTTTTTTTTTTTTTTTTTTTTAAAGATTTTATTTATTTATCAGAGAGAGAGAAGGGGAGAGAGCGAGCACAGGCAGACAGAATGGCAGGCAGAGGCAGAGAAGCAGGCTCCCCGCTGAGCAAGGAGCCCGATGTGGGACTCTATCCCAGGACGCTGGGATCATGACCTGAGCCGAAGGCAGCTGCTTAACCAACTGAGCCACCCAGGCGTCCCAGTGGGTAGCCTTCTTACTGAAACCCTATACCTTCAAGGTAGGCCCTCCTTAAGTTGAGCCTGAAAGTTGACATTGAGTCAATGAAGTGAAGTAGGCTTAGGAATCATAACCGAGAAAACCTCCATTGTCTTCAGTCACGTGGAACTGATTGCAGGATCATAAGCCTGCTAGGTTTTTGAGAAAAATGTACTGCCAAGAAAACATAAATCTTCGACTGTTTCAGATATAAAGCAGCCTCTGAGCCACTAAGGAGAATCTTTCCAAATGCCAATTTCAAATGTGGTAGAAAAGGATGCTAGAATAATGTTTTAGAGGTCAAAGCCCATGGCCACAGATCTCATGGACATGTTGCCCAATCAAAGTACTTCTCCCCTTCCTGGGGCAGGGCTGCAGTTAAGGTAAGGCAAGTGCTGCACCTAGAGGGCTACCGAAAACCTCAGGAATCAATATGACTACTGTTTTAAAGCATGTAAAAAATATGTAAAATTAATATTTTATTATTAAAATTTAACACTTAAAATTTAAAGTATTTTACATTTAAAAATATTTTTTAAATAAAAATTAAGGTAAAAAAACTAATGATAAAACATCACAATTTTAAATTAAGACAGAATGCATGGACTAAGATCAGCGTGAGGTCAGCAAAGCTCTCACTCTGGGAGCTGGGCCAAGACAAGTCTCTTCCCCCTGTTGGAAGCCTTCCGCTGAAAAGCTCCAGTCCTGAATCACCAACTTGGACCTCTGCTGCCTTGGAGAGCCACCAGGTCCATAACGCAGTTTGCATGAGTAAAGGATATATCCTTGATTTGCTAAACTGAGATTTTAAGGTTAATTTATCACCTTGGCCTAACCAGGCCTATTCTTACTAACCAGAAAATGGCCAGTAAATTTTTGAGTATTTCCAGGATGCCACTAGGAGTCAGGGTAGCAAATTGTACTCTGAGACTGTTTAGTTACATGTAGATATATTTTAAGGTAACTGAAGGAAAAACTATAAAAACGAACATTCAGGGAGTGTCTGGGTGGCTCAGTTGGTTAAGCATCTGCCTTTCGCTCAGGTCATGATCTCGGGGCCTGGGATTGAGCCCCACATCGGGCTCCCTGCTCAGTGAAAGAGCCTCTTTCTCCCTCTCCTCTCTCTCTCCCTACTTGTGATCTCTCTCTGTGTCAAATAAATAAAATATTTTTTTAAAAAAGACATTCAGATTTGATATATAATGTTTAAGAAATACTGTGGTGCTGAATAACAAAAGGAATTTGTTCCTTGTGAAACTTGGGACTCAAACAAGTCAAGTTCCTCTTTCTTTCTTTCTTTCTTTCTTTCTTTTTTCTTTTTTTCTAGTGAAAAAATGGGCAGAGGTAGAGAAAGAATGAGAGAATTCCAAGCAGGCTCCACACCCAACACTGAGCCCAATGCAGGGCCTGATCCCATGATCCTGAGATCATGACCTGAGTGGAAATCAAGTGTTGAACGTCCAAAAAACTGAGCCACCCAGGCGTCTCTACAGAGTCAAGTTTCTTTGCAAGTAAATCAGTTAACATATTGCCAAATATCAGCCTTTTAAATAATTATAAAATGAACTATCTCTCTTAACGAATCTTGGTTTGAGCAAGGGGATGGCCTATTGGCCCAACCTATTACTTCATGTTGAGATGATTGAAAATCCAGAGGAGAAAGCCTGATTTTCCTATTTTTATCATTTTTCATTTTATTGGTAATTATCACTTGTGATTCAATAATTTTTTATGAACCTCAGTGCAAAATTAGCCCCATCTTCATTACAGGATTTCAACCCATAAGTGTAACTGACTTTACTCCGTGGTATAGTGCTGAAGTTTTATAAAATGTGAATTTTTTACTGAGAATTTACATCTATTTATATTTTATAGCTGTTTTTCTTCTCTTACTAATAATCTTCAAGTGGTAGCATCTTTTAAGCTAATAAATTTCTCTGGCCATTGGTTCATCTACGAAAAGTTTAAGGATCTAAAGAAACATTTAAATATACTAGGATAATTCATCTATATAATGCAATCACTGCTTATTAATTAATTATTATTAGTTTTAGTTTTCATTTTTGTATGCCCACAAACTTCTTAAGAAGTTCCTAGTACTTAGAAACTCGGGAATAGGAAAATGGGGGAGGGGCGGTCCCTAAAGATTTGGGCAGTTGCCCATGCAAGTATCCAAAGCAATCTTTTTTTTTTGGAAGTATGCCTCTGAATTCAAGATAGACAAAAAGCCCCTAAAGGGATGGAGTCTCCTGAATACGCTTTTCCAGTTGTTTGTAGCCTTGAAAGATGTACAAGCTAGAAGGCCTCATGAAAAGCAAATGTTATGGTTTCGAAAAAAAGGACAGAGACAGACAATTTACAGAATACATAAGTAAGGGGAAAATGTTCAGCCTCATTTTTGGTTATTAAATAAATATAAAAATTGGGGCACCTGGGTGGCTCAGTGGGTTAAGCGTCTGTCTTCAGCTCAGGTCATGACCCCAGTAGGATCGAGCCCCACATCAGGCTCCCCATTGCTCAGTGGAGAGTCTGTTTCTCCCTTGCCCTGTACGACTTCCCTGGCTTGTACTCTCTCTTTCTCTTAAGTAAATAAAATCTTCTAAATGTATATATATGTATGTATGTATGTATGTATGTATATGCATACATATATATAAAAAATAAGATAGTGTCTTTCAATCATTGAATCACCAAAGACATTTATATAAATGCATACATATATATAAAAAATAAGATAGTGTTTTTCAATCGTTGAATCACCAAAGACATTCTCAAATGACCATACTGAGGGGTGCCTGGGTGGCTCAGTCAGTTAAGCATCCAGCTCTTGATTTCGGGTCAGGTCATGACCTTGGGGCTGTGAAATTGAACTTCATGTCGAGCTCTGCGAGGGACATGGAACCTGCTTGGGATTCTCTCTTTTCCTCTCCCTTTGACCACCCCCCCCCCACCCCCGCTGCTCACAAGTGCTCTCTCTCCCTTTCTCTCCCTGGTCCCCCAGAAACATTTGGATGACCAGATTGCATGCAAATGAAACACTCTAGCCTGGCTGGTGGGAGTATACATATTCCTGACAATAATTTGCAATACTCTGTCACTCTGAGCTCACCAATAGTGGCCTCTTCAAAATATATCATTACTTCTGAGGACAATGACTTACCTACTAAAATACTCATTTCAATGATTAATGATTTCCGGAAAAAAAAACAACAACCTGTGATCAACATTAATGTCCAACCATAGAAGCATGGCTCCATGCAATTAGGGCAGTATGGACTCTTGGAATAAAGCTAGGCTTTTGATGTTTCTGACCTGGATTCACTTCTAGCTATAACACCATGGGCAAAACAGTCTCCCTGGACACATTTCTCATCTGAAAAATGGGAACAATAATACCTAAGAGACATGGATGTTGTAGGACCAAGACTTCAAAAAAACTTTCTCCAATTTGCTTTTATTTAAGTAGGTATGTCTCAATGTTCTAGAGCTCCCCTGTCTAATACCATAGTCACTAGCCACATAGAACTATGTAGAGTGTTTACTAAAAGTAAATACAATATAAAATTTAGTTCCTGAGTTGCACTAGATACATTTCAAACTTTCAGCAGCCATATGTTGATGGTGACTCCTGTACTGGAGACTGTGTGGATATAGAACATTTTGTTATCTCAGTCAGTTCTTTTAGATACCGTTATTCCAGAGCCTTTCTGTGTTTGAATTAGAAAAGCTCACTGAAAATACTAAGACAAGAGAACATAGTAGTAGATGGCAAGAATGCTTCTAATGAAGATAAAACATATGCACATGTGCACATTTTGAGGCCCTATCTATATTTTGGTGATATGCTTTGACTTCCAAAAATTATTCCTAAAATTTAGTTAGGGAAAAAAATGATAAGTTCAATTATAGTAGAAGAATGATCATATCACAACCACTAAGGCATAAGTGTGATTATAAAACTTTCATTGCTTCTCACTCGAGTGTCCTCATTTGTCTTAAGTTGTATTAGACCCAGTTACCTCTTGATTTTTCCATTTTTTAGCCAGTTCTTTAAGAAGTTATTGCTGAATTAGTCAGAGTCAATGTAGTTTACCATATCTCACCAACTTCTTATTGGACATATTGTTCTGCTTGAACAAGTCTATGAATTTGGTTCTCCTACTAATAGAGAATTTTCATGTCATCTTAGTGAATAGACTAGGTAGAATGGGAAAGATTTTTCAATAATAAGGATATCTGGTGTATACTATATTTGGATGCCTCGTTTCATGTGATTGACACGTTATATTGGTGGTGTGTGTGTGTATGTGTGTGAAATATTTCCTCCCCAAATCTAAAATATCCCTAGACATAAAAGAATACCATGATAATTCAATTCTTGATTATTCCATTTTACTTATCTTATGGATCTGTTATATTAAAATTACATTTTTATAGTTTTTAATACATTTTATGAAGTTTACTTTAAAATTCTCAAAATAAACATAACAATAAAAATCTCAACATTGAGAGTTTGAGAATAGAGTCATTTTTAGAGAATCCCCAAACTGACTTCCGTTTCTTGTTTGTTTTAAGTATGTGAAAGGGAGCCTGGTATGGGTGTCAGGAGAGCCTTTATTTGTTTCTTTCTTTATCTTTTACTAATATCATTATTATTTTTATTACTTATTTTTCCAACTTACCAAAATAATTTTCTGGTCATAAGTGGAACACAACACATGCAGATGTATATAAGTAAAATGAAATTTTGTTCTTTTGACATTAAGTTAGATCAAGAGCATTTCTTAAACTACCAGTTTTCTACAGTCAGGCCAGCCCTGAGATGCACGCTTGAGCCTGGAAGTGTGTCTGGTTTATCTTCCCTTTCCTTTGTCCACTCACGTCTTGCCCATCCTCACATGTCCAGATCCATCTCCAGGTGTTCCATGCAGCCAGAGACCACTGACTTGGGCTATTTACTGGTTTAGTTTTACAGACTGACTTTACCTGAATTTGAATTTGGCTCAGACTCTTTCCAGTATACTGACCTGAAAGAAACACTTCCATTCTTGATAACTTACTTATCTGTTACAGGGGTATAATGAAAGCACCTTGTTTCTGGATTGTTTTGAGAATTTTTAAAAAATTATTTATTTACTTGTCAGAGAGAGAGAGAGAGAGATATCACAAGCAAGGGGAGCAGCAGGCAGAGGGACAAGCAGGCTCCCCTCTGAGCGAGGAGCCCAGTGTAGGACTCGATCCCAGGACCCTGGAATCATGACCTGAGCTGAAGACAGTTGCTTAATTGACTAAGCCTCCCAAGTGTCCCTGTTTTGAGACTTAAATGAAAAATAAAATACTCAGTATGGTTTCTGGCACCTATGAAAAACTCAATCATAGCTGTGGATATAAGCCTTTCTTCACCACACATTTCTGCCAGGCTACCATCTTCCTACTGATCTGACTTCCTGATGATTTGGATTCTAGGAAGCAGGTGTGCTGACAGTGCATAAAACATTATGAACATCAAGAAGTCTACCTTTCATCATACTTTTGTGAATTTGAAACCTATGACTCAGTCCTTTGAGGCTGATCTATTTCATGCACCAGCAAAACTGAGTTTCCGAAAATGCGCACTTAGGACCAGCCTGTGGAATGAAATGACCAAATAAGACACTCACTATACTGTCGAGCAAAGGGTTCAACCTCCCTGGAAAAACTCACTTTCTTGAGCTGTGATAGTTACAGGGGACACAATAGCCAGTTTTATGACTCGTTTATATCTATCATCCTGTGTGCTCAGTGTCCTTCACATGCTGACTGATTTTCATCATAAAGATTCATTCACATGTACCATTGATTCTTTTGCTTTCTAAATATTTTGTATCACTCCATCACAGAAATAAATCAGAAAAAGCTGAATCTCAAACAGTAAAGCGAAATAAACAAACAAATAAAAAACCCCATCAAGGTTAAAAGAAGCACATGGAATCACTATTCACCCTAAATGCTCCAGACAAAACTGTGAACCAAAATTTCCCTCCTTGTGTCCTTCCCCTGTCTCGATAGCCTCCTTTCTGAACCTCTTACATTTCCAACTGGTGATCAAGTTTTCTCTACTTTTCCCCCATCTGCTTTGACCCCCATCAAAGATTGCTTTAAAGGGGAAAAAAAATCCAATAACCTCATTCACATTAAGATGTAAATTAGCAATTCCTTGCAAGGCTTAATAGGGTCTCTCCCATGGGGAATTTATATTTTAATGTGAGCTAGAGGACCACATCTATAAAAATATAATTTCAGGGATCAGAAAGTGAAGAGGAAGAAGTCACTCAAGGAGGCTATAGGCATTTCTTGAACTTACGTGTGTGAGATCCTGAAGAGTGGAGTACAGCAAGGTCTGGGAAGAGCAGCCAGGGGCTGGGGACTAGCAGAACATTGTGGGTGTTCCTGGGTAAGGCAGGGTAAACTGGGAGGTGGGGCATGGGATGGGAAGGTTCACTGGCAGGTGGAAGTCAGCGACCCAGCTCCTTTAAGGGTCAGAATAGGAGAGGCCCAGCAAGGTAGCACCAAATGGGACTCTTGGAAGACAGGAGGGGAATCTGACAATGGGCAACTTTCAGACGTCCAGACAAGAAGACAGCATTGCTAGGGGACACAGACTCCCCTGAAGCTTTGGGATTTAAAACTGGTTCAGTGTTTCAGAGGACCAGGGTGAAAAATTCTGAAGTCACAGCCAGGAAACCAGAGTCAGGGGTCACCATTATCCTGGTAGCACCAGGGAACTTAGTGATACATCCTCCCAATTTCTTGGCTCAAGTGCTCACTCAAAAGCAGGGAGTCTTCAGCCCAGAGGGTTTCAGAACAAGTGGACCATGGCTTTGACCTGAGAGACACTTACTTGTCTCCTTTGCCACATACTCTAGGACTCACCCATTCTCCAAGACTGACCTCCACATGCATCTCAAATGGATTTTTTTTTCCCCAGTGTGTGGCCTTGGAGTATCTCACTGCTCTTCTGGACTGAGCTTCCTGGACTCTGCACTTTTAATTCTTGTTCTGGTCTCCCATTCCTGTTCCCCACCAGCTGACTTCTCTCTCTGTTCTGCATATGATGCTCCTTCCAGCTTCTCAGATTTGCTGCGCCTGGAGTAATTTATGTTGCACACAGAGTAAGGAAGCGATGGCTCTGGTGGTGTCCAAACCATTTTCCTCCTTCCAAGTCAGACTTAGCCTACTTCATCTCAACTACCATTACTGGGCTTCCTGAAGAAACCTGCAGTGCAAAGAACCTGCACCATGCCTGGCAAATAAAAGATGTGAAGAGGAGATCTGTCTAGCAGCATGGGCTTTTCACTTCTTAGAACATAATCAGCTGGAGATTCCCAAATCCAATTGTCCAATCAGCATCTTCCACTGTCTGGGGCCTACGCCAGATGTCACGGGTCTTTCTGGACCATGAAACAAATTTGGGGAAGACTTTGAGGTTCTATTTGTTTTTGTTTGTTTGTTTGTTTGTTTTTTTAAGATTTTTTATTTATTTGTCAGAGAGAGAGAGGGAGAGAGAGTGAACACAGGCAGAGGCAGAGGGAGAAGCAGACTCCCTGCCAAGCAAGGAGCCCGATGCGGGACTCGATCCCAGGACGCTGGGATCATGACCCGAGCCGAAGGCAGCTGCCTAACCAACTTAGGTTTTTTGTTTGTTTGTTTTGCTGCAATAATGCTACATAATAGACAGCCTCCATATCTCCAGGAGGTATAGGAATACACATTTTGCAGTCAGATTTCCCTCCTGGAGCTTGCCAGACCAGCTTTGGACTGCAGAACAAGTTTAGATCTGCTTCATGTGTCTATTGTTCTGGAACCCAGACTGAAGGAATGGAGAGGACTCGGGCATGTTGTTTTTAGGGCAAATGATAGGAAGACCAGAAAGGGGGTAAAATGAGATGAGAACATTCAAAATCTTCAAACAGACTTGGTTGAGATTATATCTGCTCATATTCCTTTGGCTAAAGTCAAGCTCAAACTCAGTAAGGTGCACAGAGTAGTCTTTCCTCATAATGAACCAAGGCATAATCCCGTTACAAAGATAGAATTGTGTAAAAACAATACAGTCTACAACACTGGCCTATGTAGTAATACTATATATTAGGAGGAGGGAAAAGAGAAGGATAAAGAAGAGGACAAGGATAAACCCTTTGTTGAATGCTTTCTTTGGACTAGCCAATGGACTAAGCACTCTTATGCATTATCTCATCCATCCTATTGACAAATCTCAAAAGTAAATGTCTTTTTATCCTTCACTTGATAAATGAGGAACCTTTGGGGCATTGAGGTCAAATAAATCAGTAATATCAGAAACAGAAATAAAGATGAGTTCATAATTATTAGGCATGACATCAATTCTGAAACTTTTCTGCTACAAATAATAAAAGAAAACTGAAGTGAACTCACTTCAATGATGCCATTAATTACTGGCAAAAAAAAGTCCAGAGGTAGGGGACTCTATATTTGATTAATTCAGAGGTTCATCAGTATCATCAAAGACCCAGGGACCTCTTTGTTTCTGTCCTATTATTCTCAGCATGCAGATATTGCTCACCAATTGTTACGAAGATGGTGACAGCCAATCGAAGCTTCACATGCAGACGACAACTTCCAAAACCTCCCCTGTCATGTATGCCATGGTTAAAGTTGCTACAAAACACTTCCTCTCACATCAATTTAGCCAGAAGTATATCATATATCTATGCCTAAATCAATCACTTAACAAGAGGGGGATAAGTCAGATCAATTTAGGCAAATTATGATTTACCACCCCTTGAACTTAAGAGAATCCTGGTCTTTTAATGGACATGGCCCTCTGGGGTAGGTAAATAAAGCTGGGGGTTCTGTTAATAAAGGAGAGAGGGAAGCAGCCATTGGGTAGGCACTCGAAACTTCTATCATCATCTCTTTCTATATAGCCGCTTGCTTACATCAACTCATTACACAGTCTCAGTGACTCTGTGATTTATAAACTGTTATTAGCCCCCAATTTAAGGTTTTATTCTGAAAGCTGAAGTAAATTCTCAATATCACTCAACTAACAAATGGCAGAGCCAAAATTTAAACCCTGAATCAAAATTAGCATTCAAAGCCAGAGTTCTTTTTTTTTTGGTTGGTGAACAATGATTTCTATTTAAAACATTTTCCGGTCTTTATTGAAATATAATTGACATATAACATTGTATAAATTTGAGGTAGACAACCTGATGATGTGATACATTTATGTATTGTGCAATGATTATCACAATGGGGTTAGTTAAACACCTCCATTCCTTCATATAATTACTGTTTTTCTCCTGTGGTGAGAACACTTAACATCTACTCTCTTAGCAACTTTCAAGTACATAATACAATATTGTTAACCATAGTCATCGTGCTGCACATTAAACCCAAGATCTTATTCATCTTATAACTGCAAGTTTATATCCTTTCATCAACATCTCCCCATTTCCCACAAATTTGGGCTGGCTTTCTGCACATGCTCACTAGCTATCTGCCAAAAGTTCTTTCTCACTACTGCCAGTGGGAGTGAGCCCAGGTAGCCAACCACAGGGTGGGGGGTGTGTGTGAGTGAGACAAATGGGGTGTTGGGGCCATGGGCCAGTTGAGAGGATCTGAGGGTGATGTGCCTCCAGCAGCTCATGGGTGGGCTTCTTGGTAGAGTCTGTGGCGCAGTTAGTAAAATTTGTGTCCTTTTAATGTCTTCTGAGAGTCCTATCTGCTGAACAGCTGCTCCCTGCCTCCCCCCGCCCCCCAGTCATGATTCCATACTCCTTATGGTGTGACTTAGAAATGGGCCTCTTTGGCAATATCCTGCATGACTGGGGAAGCTGGGCACTCACTCACATGCTCTCACTCTTTCCCCATGGGAGAAATCACAAGTTGAGAAGATCTCTTGACCCTGAGCTGTGCCCCCTTGGGGGAGGGCTGATGTGGATAAAGGCAAGATATACCTTTTACCTTCTCCTATGCATCTGATCCTGTGTTTTGTTTGTTTGTTTGCTTGTTTGTTTGTTTTTTCTCTAACAATGTGCTGGAACTTCTCCACTGGAAACCTGGATTTCCACAAAGACTCTCTCATCTTTGGGGGATTTTCTGGGACAGTGCTCTTCAGGGAGGGGCTCCTGTACCATGGCCAAGAGGGGTTGGAGCTGGTTCATAGGTCACTGCAAAGTCCACAGCTGGGAATGACATATCTCAGCCTACTACCCAGTGCACAGGTGGGTGAGATTCCTCCCCATATTGACAGATTGGGCTGCTTCCACATCTCCCATAAAGGCACTTTTGTCCATGGATGGATGCCAAATCTTTGTTGTTGGTGTTGGGACACAGTCAAAGGATGTCTTATTCTGCTACATTGCTGATGTCACTCCTTCCACCACTCATGTCTCCCAAAGGCAGTGCTCTGAACCAAAGTCTAGAAATTCCTGCATTTTGTTGGTTATAGGATATATGTCTTTTTATATTTTATTTTCTCTGAAGTTGGAATGCAACTAACGTCCAATGGCATGTTAAAACTTCCCTGCCAGCGTTTCTTTTTTTTTTTTTTTCACTTAAAGGCACATAAAATAATGAAACAAAGTATCTTAAAATCAATGGCATACCTGTGAAGAAGTATTAGATCTCCAGATTAAGATAATGCTTCAAAAAGTGATACCAAATTGCCCAGCCTATGTCTCCAAATAGCAGTGCCCTGATTCAATAGCACTGGGAATTTGTGGAAGGGGCACTTGAGTTGTACACCGTGAGAGGTAGGATGAAGGCAGTTTCAATTGAAATAAAAAAGAAGAGGTAGATATGAAATATGAAGGGGCTAAAGATGATGCTTTAGGTTAGATTCCTTACTAAGCAGAATCTGAGATGTTCTCCAGGAGAAACCTTCAGGATAGCTCCAGGAAAGGAGCCAGATAGGATTAGTTTCACTGAAAGTCTATACTCAGCCTGATCTAATGGGGTGCTCTGGGGCATGAATGCCACAATGGGGGTATTGTCCCTTAAAGCACAGGGTCTGGGGAACCCAAGTTGGCTCAGTCCATTAAGCATCCAATTCTTGATTTTGGTTCAGGTCATGATCTCAGGGTTGTGAGATCGAGGCCCCATCTTGGGCTCTGCACTAAGTGTGAAGACTGGTTCAGTCTCTTTCTCCCTCTGCCCTTTCCCTTTCCCACTTGTGCATTCTCTCTCTGTGTGTGTCCCTAAAAGAGAAAGAACACAAAACCCCACAGGGTCTGGACTTTAATACCACCTTCTCAGGAATTGACTGGGGGCTCCCTCCAGCAATTCCCAGGCTATTCCAAGTAAAGTGGGTTCCATAGGCCAAGGGCAAGGGTGCATCTGTGAACTATGAACCGCTAACATTTGCATCAGTTAGGCATCTGGGTGAAACACCAAAATCATTGTTAGCACAAAAATTTTGATAAGACTTAGTGGCATACTGGCTATTGGTTTTTTTAAAAATGAGTTTTCTGTGTTTACAATTTTTTTTTACTTATCTATGCAACAAATGCATGTGTTTTAAAGCCATAAAGTAATATAAGAAAAAAAAAAGGGTAGAAACAACTTATTTGCTTCAAACTGAACTACAGCTGCCTTTTCTCTTCCTTTTCGCTCTAGTAGAGATATTATAGATGAATTTCTAGGGCTTGATGATAAGCTACATCAGGAGAGCAGCCAAGCAATTCACCAAGGCTGTATATATCAAGGCTCAATTCAAACTTGCTTGAGAAAAGAGAGACCTTGTTGACTCTGGTTGCTAGAAAGGATGAATTTGGAGCTGACCTGTGAAGTGATTGATGGAAGATACCAAACAAACTCAAGACTCACTTAATACTTTGACAGAGTTTCTCTGTGCGTTGGGCCCTTGTTCTTACTCTGTAGGTGAGGTAGAAGAGAACACCGTTGGACAGACAACTTTAGACTTACCCTAATGACCTTAGAACTAAAAGGAAACCTCTTACACTCCATTTTAGTATATGTAAATCCTAAGGATGAATTCTGATTTGCTGCTTCAGGTCACATGTCCACCACTCGGACCAGTCAGTGTGAGTGGGGTATGTGGCACAGACTGCTATGAATTGACAAAATATCTTTCTCATTTACCACCTGGCACATAGCCAGGCTTCCTTTCCCAGCCTTCTTTGTAGGTGATGTGGTCATCTGACTATGTTCTGAATAATGGAATGTGGAAGGAGGTGATGGGTGTCATGTCTAGGTTTTGCCCATGAACACCTCCCACCCAGTTGTTCATACACGTTCTCTTTTCCTATGTGCTAACCAGATGGAGGAGACATGGCTGTAGACTCTGAAACCAAGGAGATGGATGAAGGCCCAAGTTGGAAGGAGCTTAGGTCCCTGATTGACTGTGTGGAAGGCTGCCTGCTGTCTGGAAACATTCGCCCTGGCTCTGCATGAGCAAGAAATTAATTTATTTGTGTGAAATTTGGGGGTTTGTATATTACAAAAACCAGTATTTCTTGCTTTAGTGAATATGGGGTATTATAAAGAACCAGGCTGGCTTTGTACTTAGGCTGGTGAACAGGTGAACAGACAACTGTGGCCTTCAATGCCAAATATTAGTTAGCTACTGGATCTGATTGGTAGAGTCATTGGTGGACTGACTGCTGGAGTCACATAATAATTGCTAATGTCACGTGGGTGCTTTACCAGATGTAGCTGAGCCTGAGTTATAAACTTTCTTTTGTAACCATGGAATTCTACGATTGACAGTACCCTTAAGACCACACGGAATAGGAAAGGAACTGATCCCTAAAGGAAATGAAAACACTGTATGATGACATCATCTAAAGGGAAACCATTAATGCCAACTGCGTGCACAATGACTGCAGAAGAATAGAATCGTCTTCAGAAGCCTATAATTCTTTGCTTTAAAAAGATTTTGTTTATTTTTTTGAGAAGCAGAAAGAGAAAGAGGGAGAATGAGTGGAGGTGGAGGGACCGAGGGAGAGGAAAAGCAGACTCCCCAGTGAGCAGGAAGCCTGATGTAGGACTAGATCCCAGGACCCTGAAATTATGACTGAGCTGAAAGATGCTTGACTGACTGAGCCACCTACGTGTCCCAAAGAATCTGTAATTCTTAATTAAAATTTTTGGTAAAAAAAAAAACCGTGTTGACTTTCTCCATATCTGAACATAATTATCTTAATATAAAAGCTGATTGCTCTTCTTTCCCTATATGATTTTGTGTTATTCTCCCAGCAACATGTAGTCTCTGTTCCAAGCAGCTGATTTCTACCTGCTGTAATCTGGAAGGCCCATCGCTATAGCCACAGACCAGTGGAACTCAGAGTCAGTGTGCATCAGAGTCAGTTGGAGGGTGCGTGAAAACACGGATTCCTGGGCACCACATCTCAAGCATTTGGTTTAATACATCTGAGCTGAGAATTTGCATCTCTCACAGCTTTCCAGGTGATGCTAATGCTGCTGTTCCTGGGATCAAATTCTGAGGATCACTGCCCTATGGAAAGTGGGTGTAAGGGTCGCCTTATTTGTGTGTTAGCAACTCCAGATGGATTTTAGCTAGGTATCAGAAGATCACTCTAGACTTAGACAAGAAATGGCCAGCTTCAAAGCCAACATCAAAGGAAATCAAGGGTCTCCATTCCAAGGTTGGGCCCTATTGAAAAGACTTCAATTGAGAAAGTTCCAGGAAGGCTTCATGTTTGAACAAAGTGTTTCAGCCAGAGACAAGGATTCCACAAGTGGCTTCCCTTCCTCCCATCTCCACCCACTGCTTCACATGTTCTCAAAGTAGCTGTCATTAGCTAAAGAGAATGACACGGGGGCTAGGGCACAAACTAACAAAAACCAGATTTGAAATCTATGTTTAGGATCAGAACTATGTAATGACGTGAGCATACTAAATTTTTGAAGCCATTGCTTTGCCAAAGAAACTGTGAGCCAGGACTGAAAAAGTTTGGCTTGTTTGAACTTTAAAATAACCTTTAGTCTGTCTCCTTCACTAGATTATAAAATACAAGAAAAGAGGGACCTTTTTTGTCTGTGTCTTAAAACTATGGTGCCCAACTTTCTCACTGCCTCACAGGGACTCACACAGAGTATAAACTTAGTAAATACATGCTGGGAAAAATGAAAGAAAACAGCACAACCTTCAGAGAACTGAAAGCTACACCAACTAGGATCTGGTTATGAAAGCTGTGTGTCCCCAAGTCTAGGAAAAGTATACTCACTGTGCTCCTTGGATATGGCGACTAAGAAAAGTATATTTATTATGCTCCTTGGATACGGCCATGGAGTCTTATGGATAAGACAGAGATGCCTTGAGTGCAGATCTTTGGACTTGGGATCAAGGACAAGGGAACTCTCCCAGACAGCAGAATCAGGATGTATCAAGATACTCCCCCTTGCCTTAGGGTGTTTGTGGAGGAAGGGGGTTCACAATGCCTACTTCCAGGATCTCATAATTGCTCCATACGTGTCTCCCATCATTTCCTTTTATGAACAGAAGATTCATTTAGTCTCTGCTGGATCATGGTGTAGTGTGTGTTGTGGGGGCTTGAAGATAGATACTTTGTCTTTTCAGACAGGGCATTGGGCTCTCAGGAGCCACATCTGAATGGAGTGGTGTCTGCTATCACCTGTGATCCAAGAATCAGGCTAGGTGGAGCTTTGAGTTGTCTCCCTTGGGGAAGTGATATGTTCTTGGATGGGAAAAAAAAATAGAGAGTATTTGGGAACCAAAAGAATGAACTGTGAGTTCACCAATCCATTTCCTTTTTTTTTTGGTGGGCTCATGGAGAGCCTGCATTTCTCAAGCTCTTTTGAAGTAAGGTGTGGCCATATGACTGGAATGTAATAGTCTTAGTTTGGGCTGCTATAGCGTACCATAGAGTGTAGCTTCTAAACAGCAGACATTTATTCCTCAACATTTATTTCTTATCATTCTGGAGGCTGGAAGTCTGAGATCAGGGTGTCAGCATGGTTGGATTCTGGTGCAAACCCTCTTCCAGGGTATAGACTGCTGACTTCTCTTGTGTCCTCATGTGGCGGAAAGAGAGTGAGCTAGCTCTCTGGTCTCTTCTTATAAGGACACTAATACCATTCATGAGGGTACTACCCTCGTGACCCAAATACTTCCCAAAGGCCCCACCTCCAAATATCAACCCTTGGGGGGTTATGTTTCAACATATGAATTTAGGGGGATACAAACATTCTGTCTATAACAGTAGACAATAGCATATTCACAAAAATTTTCAAACTTAGGACATGAAGATTTCCTCTGTGTGATTCTCCAGGCTTTTTCATGTGTATATTATGTGAAAGTTAATATGCTGGGCACCCCTCAGAGTCACCTAAGAGCCTATGACTGACTGCATGAAGCACCTACCAGCTACTAACCATGGACTTCGGGTTTTATGAAAGAGAAATAACTTTTTACACTGTTAACCCCATGGATTGGGTTTGTTTGTCATAGCAACAAGAATGACTATAATTTATACACTTATTATTCTCCTTCAGAATTTTAAATTTTGCTAATGTGAAAGCAATCCATCCCTGCCTTAGAATGCCCATTCAACATCCAAACTAACAAAATCTACCAATTACCTCAAGGTCAAGTTCAAAGTCTACCTCTTGCCTGAATCCTTCCTTAATAACTTCCTATTTTATTGATGTATGTTAGTTTCCTGTGGCTTTAGTCAGTATCACTGGTCCAAAATCAACCTGTCGGCAGGGCTGTGCTCTCTCTGGAGCATCTAGAAGAGAATCTGTTTCCTGTATCTTCAACCTTCTGGTAGCTGCTCTTTAGTGTGTGGCCCCAGCACCCCAGGCTTCAGGGCCAATGCCTTTAAAATCTCTCTGCTCTGTCTTCACACTGCCTTCTCCTCATGTGGGGGTAACCTCTCTCCGCCTCCCTCTTATAACGATACTTGTGATTGCACTTGGGGCCTCTGCAGATAAGCTAGGATAATCTCCCAATCTCAAAATGCTGTTTTTGTTACTTTTTTGCTTGCTGCACATATTTCTCATAGAATACAAGTTGGAAGATAACTAACTCAGAATTTCATTATATATTGCTTTGTACTGATCTTGGTTTCACATGTTTCCTATCATATGTAACACTGATACCATTCAATGATTAATTCATTCAACAATTATTTGTTGAACTTGTCGTCATGACATACACTATGTTACCATCACAAGGGATCATAAGGAAAACAGTGGCCTATCATACTTACGTATTATTAGACAAATGATGGTAGCATGGTGTGATGCCAATATGAAGTGAGTGAAAAATACATTATGTAATGGATGCATAACACAGCAATACCAAACTGTAACCTGAAAGAGCTACTCTGGTAAAGTAAGCAGGGGGAAGAAGGTGGACAGGTTGAGTAGAATGTGCAAAGGCACTGAGGTTCCCAAGAAGATGTTTTGTACATGGAAGTGCAAGTGCCTCTTGGTCCAACCAGACTACAGAGTGAAGGGGCTGGAAGGTCACAGGAAATGAGGTGTGTGTGTGTGTGTGTGTGTGTGTGTGTGAGAGAGAGAGAGAGAGAGGCAAATAGAGGATGGATGGTGAAGGGAGACCCTTATAAACCTTGACAAGGATTTGGACCTTATCTCAAAAAGCAAAGTAAGGGGATGGGTATCTGAAAGATTTCAAAGTGAGGATTAAGCTAGAAATCAGACTGGAGCTTTGGAAACTTCACTGTGGAGTGACTTAAAGGATGGGCTGGACTTAGGCCATGGTGGTCTCAGGAAGAACAGCTTCTTCTCTCTAGTTACTCCTGCCTTATTTCAGTAGCAAAATCTTTCTTCAGTACTTCCTTTGGACATTATTTTAAGTGGAATTAAGTTTTTCATTACCAAATATGGCCAAATAGAAAGATCCTTCTGTGATGGAAAAGCATTGGGCTATGTCTGAATTATCTACCAAGAGATAAAATATCAGCACTATCTAGCAGAAACTTCTGGTTTGATGGAAATGCTCTACATCTGGTCTGTCCAACTTGGAAGTCACTAGTCACATGAAACAGCTGTTGTGTGCTGGCCCATTTACTGAGGAGGAGAAGATAAGTCACAGCTAACCTTCATTTAAACTATCCAATGAAAAGGAAGACATACGAGTCCATATACAACTGTTCTTGAGTGTTATTGTGTATTCCAAGGGAGGAGACCAAATAGGCTCAGATGCGGAGACAATGGAGGCTGGTTGAGGGACGCTCATGAGGCCCATTTGGAAGCCAGAGTAGGGAGCCAGATCCGTAAGTCAACCAGTGGACCGACAGGCCTCCTTATGACTCCTTGAAAGCATGGACATGTTTAATGTCCTGTCCAGGTGTGTCAACACCCTCCCTACAGTGGTCGTTCAGATGAAATGTCAGAATATGTATAAACTGTAGAGTTACATGCAAACTTGAGATAGGTTTTAATTAATTATTGTTGTTATCTTTGAATATGAAAACATTCTTCCACTTGAATTCATTTAGATTTTACTTTTATCATTCAGTTTGAAATTTTCTGATATCCACTGTGATTCTCCTTTGACCTACAGGTTATTTATAAGCATGTCATTTGATTTCCAAATATCTGAAGGTTTTCTGATGTCTTAAGTTATTAATCTAATTCCATCATGGCCGGAGTACATACTTTGTAGGATTTCAAGCTCTTTAAATTTATAGAGAGCTTTTTTCCCATGCCCCAGCATTTGGCCTATCTTGATGAATCGACTGCTTATACTTGAAAACAATGTGTATTTAGCAATTATTGGATAAGATGGTTATAAATATCAATGAAGTCAATGTGGTTGATATAGATGCTTGTTTTAGAAAAAAATTAAATGTCTAACCATTTGAGGAAAGGAAATTAAATATGGTAAATTCATATAGAAGACAATTTTATTTCTATGTCCTCATGAACAATTTTACTCTGGATATTCAAACTGAGAAAGTTCTTTAACAGCTTAACCTTGCTCCCTGAATTTTCCCTTCAGAAAATTCCCTGAATGGATGAGAAGGACTCACAGTCACTGACGACCAACTTTTCACAGATCACAAAGAAGTATTTATCATCACAACTTCTGAAGCAACAGAGCCCTTCAAGCCTCAGCTTTCCAAGTATTTCCCCGGAGGGCTTTCCAAAGCTGAGTGACCCAAGAATCTGGAAATGGTTGCATTTTGTTCTTCTTCATTATCGAACACACAATCTATTGAATCAGCTAATTCCTTAAAGGAATGAGAAAGATGGAGGGTCCGAGCAGTCTATCACCATGACTACTGTTCAGCTATAAGCTGTAGCTTCCATGTAAGCTATGGGATGGCCCGATGTTCAAGGTTCTGTGTAAATAGAAACGCAGGAAGCATTCATTTAAAACCAAATGGATTTTAATGTGAATAGTGCATTTTATTAGAGTTTTTAGCTATGAGCAACAGAAATGAACTATGGATAATTTGAGCTCTCCAAATTAGGAATATTAGGAATTGCACATAAACAGGAGGAAGGATAAGTAAGTGGGATTCAAAAAGGGACAGGAAACAAGGTGAGTTCGAGTTGAGGACTGTTCCACTATAGTACAGTTGCTGTGACCAGAGGGAATGAAAGCAGCTGCCAAATTTTTGTCTTGCCCCCATGAAAAGTCCTGGTGAGGAGCATCTGATTAACCAAACGTGCTAAAAAATCTACCACCCACCCACCTACCAGATAAAGGAGGGGGAAAAAAATCCATCAGGCTGTTTTCCAACTTCTAAAAAGTTCTACACTTCGCCAAGCCTCCTGCAGGAGGAAATCCCTTCCAAATAGGAAATGGGTTCAGACAATAGCAGAGAAAAAGAGACTAAATAATCCCTTTTTTCTGTCTTTGTAGTTAAATATATTCACATCATAGGGCAAAAAGAAGGCTTTTGGGGGGTTCTTTTGTTTGTTTCATATGTTGATTTGTCAAGAGAAGTAGGCAGTATATTAATAACATGTTTAATTTGCACACTGGACATCAGAAGAATGGGTTTAGTACTGGATTTCTTAGGAATGAGCTGTGTAGTCTCGTTCAAGTCCCTGTTTCCTTGAGCCTCAGTTTCCTCACCTGTAAATGGGGTAATTGAAGTAGATGAAAACTAAATTATTTATCACAACACAACATCTCTATCAGCACTATCCAATAGAACTTTCTATGATCATGGAAATACTCTCCATCTGGTCTGTCCAACAGGGAAGCCACATGGGACTCTTGAACACTTGAAGGATGGCTAGTGTGACCTGGAAAGCTGAATCTTCAACTTTAGTTAATTTTACCTAATTTAAGTAGTCACATGTGACTACCCTATTAGAGAGTCCAACTCTAAATTATAAATCCCATAAAAGCAGGGGCCATCTCTGCCTTGTTGATTTATCTACTCATGGGGCCAAGCACACTGACTGGGTATTTGGCAGGTGGCAAGATTCCTTTAAATATTTGTTGAGCCACAAACATGCCAGACACTGTGCAAGGTCTGGGCATCAACATGTGAGCCCAACAGACATGAATCACTGTTCTCATGGTGCTTACATTCTACTAGGGAAAATATGCAATGAAAATATGAATAAAATTTTTAGTATGTTGGATGGTGGTAAGACCTAAGGGAGAAAAATAAATCAAGAGGTGGATAAGGAGTGTGAGGGCTGGAGCAGGGAGGGTTGTTATTTAAATAGAGAGATTGGGCACTAACAAGGTGACATTTGAGTAAGCACTTGCTGAGGCTAGAAGCTAGCTATGTAGATATCTGGGCCAGCACACTCTAGGCCAAGGCTCTAAAGTGAGATCATGTTAGGAATGCTCCAGAAACTGCTAGAAGCCAGGGCGGCTTTGTTGCAGGAGGGAACAAGTGGAGAGAGGATAAGTAAGGAGGTTAAAAGAGTAATGTGTATATGGGAAGGGTGAGGTGGTAGGAATTAGTCCCTGCAAAACCTGGTAAATTTTTTAAAGACGGATGGGAATTACTGGGGACTTTTGAATAGAGAACTATGACATGATCTGGTTTATGTCGTCAGAGGATCACTCTGGCTGCCCTGTTAAGAATGCTGTTGGCCGGGACGCCTGGGTGGCTCAGTGGGTTAAGCCTCTGCTTTTGGCTCAGGTCATGATCCCAGGGTCCTCGGATTGAGCCCCACATCGGGCTCTCTGCTCGGCAGGGAGCCTGCTTCCTCCTCTCTCTCTCTGCCTGCCTCTCTGCCTACTTGTCATCTCTGTCTGTCAAATAAATAAATAAATTCTTAAAAAAAAAAAAAACAAGAGTGCTGTTGGCCAAGGGAAGATGTGGAAGATGTGGAAGGACCAGGTAAGGAGAGATATTCCAAAAATCCAGTCAAGAGGTGATTGTGGCTTAGAACACAGTGGCAAACGAGGTGGTATGAATGATCAAATTCTGGTTTCAGAGGTGATGCCAACAGCATTAGCTAATGGATTGGCCATGGCTATAAGGGAAAGAGATGAAGCAAAGATGACTGAAATTGGCCTGAGCCACCGGATAAATGGAGTGGCTGTTCACCAAGCTGGGCAAGACCATGGATCAGGAGGGCTGGAGCACAGAGCAGAAGTTCCATTGGCATCTGTTGAGTCCAAATCCAGAATGAAGAATAAAAGTGTTCTCTGAACCTTCCAGCTATAGGGAAAACAGGAATCTGTCATTGGACCAGAAGGTAGTGACTGCCCACCATACAGGACCTAAAGAAGCTTAGTGGTCTGGGTCCTGCTCTACTGCTGTGTCAAGAAGTGGAGATTGCCCCCAGCCACTCCCCTCCTCCCAGAGCCCTCAGCTATCTGTGACTGCCCATTTCCCAAAGGGCAAAGCATCCAGCCAGGACTGGCCACTGTTTGTTCTGCCTGAAGGAAGCTGTCTAGACAATGTTGCTAATAAAGTTTTGCTTTTTTTTCTCCTTCAATTTTAAGGCAGTCAATAGATTGAATACATTGTGTTAGTTCCCCAAGGTACTTATATTTCAAGACTAGAAATCATCACCCAACTTTAACACAAAAAGAAACTTTCAAAATGTGTATATTCTGAGGACAAACACAGTCTATTGTTAGGACACTTGAGAATAAATTTACCTTTATTTTTACAAAAGTTTGCTTAAGAAGAGAAATATGTGATATTGCAAGTAAATGCTATTCACTTCAGAATGCATAGGCACTGGGGTTAAAAAGATATAATTGAAAAGTTTCTTTCTTTCTTTCCTTATTTCTCTTTCTTTCTTCATTCGTTCATTCCTTCCTTCCTTCCGCCTTGGAAAGGATATTCTAGGTCTTGGAATCTTTCAGTTAGGAAAGTCTAGAAGTCTGGCATTTGGTTGTTCTTGAGGTGGTTCCAAGAAAACGAGATGTTTGTTATCTGATAAGACTGAAGTCCTCTTTGATTTTCTGGGAGAGCACGGACTTGGAGAAGGAGCAGCTTACAGAAAGGTAACTGGAAAGGAAACACTGCAGAATCACCACATTCTGCTAAGCTGTCTCTTCAGGAAGCGACTGCTGAACAGGGACTGTATTGTGAGGCCAACAAGCTACACAGGACATCTCCCTATTTCCCCCCTGTTGAGTTCCTGGCTGGTGTTGCAGACTTTGCATCTTTAACAAGATTCCCTAGAAAATTTTTATACACGTGGAAGTTCGAGAACATTTGCTCTAAGATGCTCTGCCGGGGAGGTTTGCATGGTAGAAAACTTCAAAAATTGGATGCTGACAGTCCAGAAATACTATAATCAAGGTGGAATCAAAGCTCACTTATATAGAGGTTATTTATTATCTTACTTGAACCTCCCAGAACAAAGCCTGAGCCGGAGGTATAAAAAGATCTCCGAGAAACCAAAGTGGTGGGCACAAAATTCATAAACCAAAATTCACTTGTCTTCCAGAAAATCTCAGACTCTCGTTTAAAGGATGTTTCTTTTAGCTTTATTAAGATCAAGTCATCTGGTTTTAAAGTCTTCTGGAAATTTGAAAGAGCCATTATAAAGGGGAAATGATTTCCTAGAGCAGTGGTTCTTAGTCTGAATCTGGCACCAGCAGCAATGGAAAAAGGCAAAGCTCTTGTCTAGTTCTTACCTACCTGATTAGAAATTTGGGGGGTGGCATCCACCTTTCTGTAGTTCAATCGGTCCTCCAAGCAATTCTGAGGTAAGTGCTAATTTTGCTTCCTTTGCTGTCGCAGAGGAAGCAAAGACCAAAACTGATGACAAGGGAAAGGACAGGAGAAAACAAACATGGGACTGAACAGGTAAAGACAAGCCTTAGGATCCCATAGGCTTGTGTAAGAGAGGGAAGAGGGGGGACATTTCAGGAAGAGGGGCCAGGTTGAGTAAAGACACAGAGTCATGAAACCCTTAATTTTATGGGTGGGCATAGATTTTAAAGGATGGTAGAGAAGTTGCTAGAAAGACAGTGAGGGGGATTGTTACAGGTTATATAAAGAGCTTGGCTTTTTTTACTTCAAAGTAAGGTAGAGCCACTAAATTTCTATATGGTAGAGTAACATGGTTAAAGAAGGGGGAAAAAAAAGTTTTGTAGTTGAAGGGAAGATTTCATTGTTTAAAGATTTAATTTATCCAGAGATGTGGAATAACGAGGCACTATTCTGTTTTGTTAAATGGTGAAAAATGCTCATGGATCACCCTGAAGTCACAGACCCAGAGTTCTGCTGTAACAGGATCTGGTGTGACCAGTTGTGGTGTACCTGGGACTTTATTTTGAGACAGGAATCTTGGCAGAAAATGAAAACAGTCATGTTAACATTTCAGACTACCTTTCAGTGTTACATAAACATAACTGTATCTCCCTTCAAAAAAACCTTCCCTTTCCTTCTAACAATATTTCCACAACGTAACATTTGGTTTCCCACTTTCTCTTCACACCTTTGTGCTTTGACTCACAGCTTTATTATTCATAATAATAAGTACTAAAATGAAATCACAATTTTCATCTTCATACCAACCGCTGTGGAATTAAGCTTATGGAAAACACATCCTGGCCACTGGTCATGGTTTCCTGTCATGTTCTTAAATTTTTTGCATTTTTTTTACATGAATTATGTAGACGGCCACAAAATTACACACCATGTTGCCCCACTGAGTAGAAAGCTGGGTGGAAATACAAAAATGAGACGTTCAAAATGTCCTCCAGAATGGAGAAATGCAGGGGATACATTAAAATATATAATTCCATGAATGGAGTTCAATAGCTGCACGGCTTGGTGCTTTAGGTTTAAATGACCAAGCAGTAAAAAACTTGTGATGATGTCTCAATGGCTTCAGGAAAATAAGACGGCGCCTTTCAATGCCAGTGTCAAACGGAATAACATTATTTTCAGAGTCATGTTCATTTGAGGTACATTGCTGTCAGGTTAAATGAACACCTGCTTTGTCATGGGCGAGAGAACCCGTACTTTGGCACCTACAAAACACAGGAAGTGAGGTTTCTGGTTAATGTGTCAGCACCACTGACTTCATACAACGACAGACTCCACCTCTGATGACCAGCACAGCCTCAAATGTTCTTGCTGGTGTGGTCTTTTTGCAGTAGAAAAGGAAGATGCTGGTTGCATTTGATGGCCTCTGCTAAAACTTCTAAAAGCATTCTTTAAACATTTACAAAATGTTCTGTGCAGTTTTTCTATCAATACAGTCTTTAGTTTATTGCAAAATAGAATGTCTACTTACATAATGGAAACAAATAAAAAAAACATTACTGGCATTTTTTGTTCAGTGTTAGTATGTGCCTGTTCAATGATAAGCAAAATTGTGTCTTCAAACGAGATTGCAGTCTACGGCCATACCACCCTGAACGCGCCCGATCTCGTCAAACGAGATTGCATAGAGACATGATGGATGTTTCTTTCATAACATAAAAAAGAATATGTATATGAGTTATGTTGGGGAAGAATATTCTTTATATATATGTATATAAACTGGGTTTTAGTCTCACAGGTTAGCATAGTTTGGGTTGGTGTTAAAATTCCCATAGATCTGGAATTCACTTGTAGTCACACACACACACACACACACACAATGCACACACACAAACATACACACACACACAGATCTAGTTCACATCTTAAAGTGCTACAGTCTAAAAATAGGGAGGGGGGCCCTGGGGGGCTCAGTCAGTTGAGCCTGAGTGTTCAGCTCTTGATCAGCTCAGATGTTGATTTCAGGGTCCTGAGTTCAACCCCAGCATGAAACTTACTTTAAAAAATTTTGAAAAATAAAACGAAATAAAATAAAATAAAAATAGGTAGGAAAAAAGTAATTGCCATTTCATAATCTTTGATATTCCTATGTTCCTCCAAAATGAGAAGGTAATAGTTGTTAACTTTATTGAATCCAGTTTAAAGTCATGGGCTCACATATTCAAAATGTTCAAAAATTTTTAACTTTTTTTATGCATGAAGGGAAGTGCCTGATTCGTGTGCTCCTTTATTTATCTGGACTTTTTTTTTTAAATAAGATTTTATTTATTTATTTGACAGAAAGAGAACGCAAGTAGGCAGAGGCAGGTGGCTGGGGTGAGGGGGCCAGAAGCAGGCTCCCCGATGAGCAGAGAACCCGATGTGGGGCTCAATCCCAGGACCCTGAGATCATGACCTGAGCTGAAGGCAGAGGCTTACCCCACTGAGCCACCCAGGCACCCCTGAACTATTTTTTTTAAACTTCTCCAGAACTTGCCACCCCTCATCTTCTCTTCCATGAATTAAAGTCTTATCTTCCCGGGATCTCTGATTGGAGGTCACCTCCTCTAAGAAGTCTTCCCTGATTTCCTCCTACCAAAAACTCTGAATCAAGAACCTCTCACTTGATGTCCACCACTCCCATTTTGGTACTTAAGCTGCTTTAATCCTTAGTTTACCTATCCATTCTCCCTGAAAGACTGAGCTCTTTTAAGAGTTGGAAGGAAGTCTTGTTTGCTATGGCATCTTTGGGGCTCAGCACAGTTGTTAAATAAGAATTTAATTATCACATAAATGAATACCTATATTATTAGGAGGCTTTTTTTGGACTTTTTATACTCTGGTCACTGGGATCAGGCATCCACAAAACATCTACTGAATAATCTGCTAAATGTAGCAGTTCATAATATTCTATCAGTCTGTTTCACAGATTTATAATGAAGATGGTCAACACATCTATAGTGGTTAAGAGAACAAACTCTGGAACCCGAATGCTGGGGTTCAAACCACAGTTCTGTGAAACCTTGGGAAATTTACGTAAACACTTCCCATATCATTATTTCCTCAATGGAAGACTGTTTTGAAGAGTTAGTCAATATATATGTGTGCAGGAATTAGAACAGTTCCTGCGCATAGTTAGGACTGTGTAAGTGCACGCTGCTACATTTACTGTTACTATTACTTGTAAAACAACTTAGTAACTAAAAAGACAACTGAATATATTTGGAGAAACCAGTTGTCTAAATAGAGACATTAACTTTCTTTTTCTTTTTTTTAATTTTAATTTTTTTTTTCCTTCTTTTTTTTTTTTTTTTTTTTTTTTTTTAAAGATTCTATTTATTTATTGAGAGAGAGACAGTGAGAGAGAGCATGAGCGAGGAGAAGGTCAGAGAGCGAAGCAGACTCCCCATGGAGCTGGGAGCCTGATGCGGGACTCGATCCCGGGACTCCGGGATCATGACCTGAGCCGAAGGCAGTCGTCCAACCAACTGAGCCACCCAGTGTCCCTAATTTTAATTTTTAAAGACTATTTATTTGAGATAGAGAGAGAGAGAGAGAATAAGAGAGAGAGAGCATGAGAAGGGGGAGGGTCAGAGGGAGAAGCAGGCTCCACACGGAACCAGGAGCCCAATACGGAACTCGATCCTGGGACTCTGGGATCATGACCTGAGGTGAAGGCAGTCACTCAACCAACTGAGCCACCCAAGCCCCCCAAGACATTAATTTTCTTTATCCATTTTATTCTGTATCAGTTGCAGGATAAAAACATGGGCTCTGAAATCAAATTCATGAGCACCTTTATGTTTCCTATACGCTAAAGGCATTTTTTTCCTGAGTTTTCTGCAACCATAAAATGTAGGCCTTCCCTAGCAATCCCCCTTGTACTGAAAAGGATCTCATGTTTTGACACAATTTGAGATTCAAACTTGACATGGTATCCACTGCCATTGTCTTGGGCCAGAGCTTTGTGGGCTCTGAAGAAAGAGCACATTCTTTGTACCATAGCCTCAAATGAACAGATGTCCTTGTCTTAGTCCAGTATTCTGAGAATAAAGTCTATTATTATATGCTGGAAAAAGTTTTATAAGTGCTTTGCACACACGTGGTGTCTACTTAATGTGTGTTGTCTGCCTGTAAGACATTTCCCCTATGCTCTCTTTGGCTTGATATGCATACAAAGAGGTTGGAGATGGTTCATACATCAAAAATATCCATCTTCAAAATTTCTCTATATAGTCCTGTCCTTAAAAACTTAGAGACTTCTGTAGCTTTGCTTTGAAACTTTTATTCACTTTTAACATGTTGCCCATTGACAAAGCATTTAAAACTCTATCTCTTTGGGGCGCCTGGGTGGCTCAGTGGGTTAAAGCCTCTGCCTTCGGCTCAGGTCATGATCCCAGGGTTCTGGGATCGACCCTGCATCGGGCTCTCTGCTCCGCAGGGAGCCTGCTTCCTCCCCTCTCTCTCTGCCTGCTTCTCTGCCTGCTTGTGACCTCTGTCTGTCAAATAAATAAATAAAATCTTTAAAAAAAAAAAACTCTATCTCCTTAAGCCATAAGAGACTCTTAATCATAGGGAATAAACTGGCAGTTGCTGAAAGCGACGGTGGTGGAGGGATGAGGTAACTGGATGTTGGACATTAAAGAGGGAACGTGATATAATGTGCCCTGGGTATCATAAAAGACTGATGAATCACAGACCTGTACCTCCAAGATATATAATACATTATATGTTAATTTAAATAAATTAACTTATATTATATGTTAATTTAAATAAATTAACTTATATTATATGTTAATTTAAATAAATTAATAAGACAGCTATCTCCTGATATAGGAAGATAAAAAATAACCTCTCTCCCAGTCATGGACGAAATGTAGTTCCTGCCTTGAGGAACATGACATGTGCGTGTCCCATAAATTGATTACAGAAACACTTACCTTTCTGAAAGCTTTCATCCCATGGTAGCAACGTTAACCTACTTGCTGTAGAGACACCATTGTTCCCATTCGATACGCTAAGAAAACAAAGGCAGGCAAAACAAGGACAGAGGGTTAATTTTTCAAACGCACAGAAAGAACTGGAGGCAGAAATCGGAAGGGGAGGGAAGCTTCTAGGGTTTCTCTTTGTTAAGTAACCTCCTTTGTTCATCTACGTTGTCAGTTTTCAATAGTGGTATTATTTTTGTCTGTACAAGTAGAACAGAACTTCAGCCAAAAAATAAGAAGCAAGCCTTGAAAACAGAGAAAAATCACTTGAAAATGGATTCCACTTGGAGATATGAAGCTATAACCTTACCCAATATCTGTGTATATTGGATCAAAGATTGAATGAACACTCAAGGGGCATACCATCAATATTCCTACATTCCTCTATTCTCCCGTGGATGCAGAAAAAATTGCTGAGCAAGATAGACCAGAAGTCAGGGCGCCTGGGTGGCTCAGTGGGTTAAAGCCTCTGCCTTCGGCTCAGGTCATGATCCCGGGGTCCTGGGATCGAGCCCCACATTGGGCTCTCTGCTTGGCGGGGAGCCTGTTTCCTCCTCTCTCTCCACCTGCCTCTCTACCTACTTGTGATCTCTGTCTATCAAATAAATAAATAAAATCCTAAAAAAAAAAAAAAAAACCAGAAGACCACTTAAAATCCTAAGCATTGCTTGAGTAGAGGAGGCTTAATAACCTATTCTTAAAGGACAGAGTTCTAAAAATTAGTATTCTGTAGCTCTGATTTCACTAATTTAAGTGAAAGAATTTCACCATGGACATATGCTATGTGCCAGGAACATGAAGATTTTAATGTAATTCTTATTTATTTATTTATTTAACATATAATGTATTATTTGCCCCAGGGGTACAGGTCTGTGATTCATCAGTCTTACACAATTCACAGCACTCACCATAGCACATACCCTCCCCAATGTCCATAACCCAGCCACCCCATCCCTCCACTCCCCATCCCCCAGAAACCCTCAGTTTACTTTGTGAGATTAAGAGTCTCTTATGGTTAGTCTCCCTGGTCCCATCTTGTTTCATTTTTTTCCCTCCCTTCCCCTGATGACCCACCTCCCTGCCTTTCAAATTCCTCATATCAGAGAGATCATATAATTGTCTTTCTCTGATTGACTTACTTCACTTAGCATAATACTCTCTAGTTCCATGCACATCATTGCAAATGGCAAAATTTCAGGTTTTTGATGGCTGCATAGTATTCCTCTGTGTGTGTGTGTGTGTGTGTGTGTGTGTGTGTGTGAGATATCTTCTTGATTGGGTTATTTGCGTGTGATATCTTCTTTATCCATTCATCTGTTGATGGACATTTAGGTTCTGTCCATAGTTTGGCTATTGTAGACATTGCTGTTATAAACTTTGGGGTGCATGTGTCCCTTTAGATCATTACATTTGTATCTTCAGGGTAAATACTCAGTAAGGTAATTGCTGGGCCCATAGGGTAGCTCTATTTTTAACTTTTTGAGGAACCTTCATGCTGTTTTCCAGAGTGGCTGCACCAGCTTGCATTCCCTCCAACAGTGTAGGAGGGTTCCCTTTTCTATGCTTCCTTGTCAACATCTCTAATTTCCTAACTTGTTAATTTTAACCATTTTGACTAGTGTGAGGTGGTATCTCACTGTAGTTTTGATTTGTATTTCCCAAATGCTGAGGGATGTGGAGCACTTTTTCATGCGTCTGTTGGCTATCTGGATGTCTTTGCAGAAATGTCTGTTCATGTCTTCTGCCCATTTCTTGATTGGGTTATTTGTTCTCTGGGTGTTGAGTTTGATAAGATCTTTATAGATTTTAGATGCTAGCCCTTTATCTGATTTATCATTTGCAAATATTTTCTCCCATTCTGTTGGTTGTCTTTTGGTTTTGTTGACTGTTTCCTTTGCTGTGGAAAAGCTTTTGATCTTGATGAAATCCCAATAGTTCATTTTTTCCCTTGCTTCCCTTGCCTTTGGCAATATTTCTAGGAAGAAGTTGCTGTGGCTGAGGTTGAAGAGGCTGCTGTCTGTGTTCTCCTCAAGGATTTTGATGGATTCCCATCTCACATTGAGGTCTTTCATCCATTTGGAGTCTACTTTTGTGTGCAGTGTAAGGAAATGGTCTAGTTTCATTCTTCTGTACATGGTTGCCCAATTTTCCCAACATCACTTGTAGAAGATACTGTCTTTTTTCCACTGGACATTCTCTCCCACTTTGTCGAAGATTAGTTGACTATAGAGTTGAGGGTCCATATCTGGGTTCTCTCTTCTGTTTCACTGATCTATGCGTCTGTTTTTGTGTCAGTACCATACTGTCTTGGTGATTACAACTTTGTAATAGAGCTTGAAGTCTGGTAATTGTGATGCCACCAACTTTGGTTTTCTTTTTCAACATTCCTCTGGCTATTTCAGGTCTTTTCTGGTTCCATACAAATTTTAGGATTATTTGTTCCATTTCTTAAAAAAAAAGTTGATAGTATTTTGATAGGGATTGCATTATATGTGTAGATTGCTTTAGGTAGCACAGACGTTTTCACAATATTTGTTCTTCCAATCCATGAGCATGGAACGTTTTTCCATTTCTTTGTGTCTTCCTCAATTTCTTTCATGAGTACTTTATTATTTCCTGAGTATAGGTTCTTTGCCTCTTTGGTTAGGTTTATTCCTAGGTATCTTGTGGTTTTGACTGCAATTGTAAATGGGATCAAATCCTTAACCTCTCTTCTGTCTTGTTGGTGTATAGAAATGCAACTAATTTCTGAGCATTGATTTTATATCCTGACACTTTACTGAATTCCTGTATGAGTTCTAGCCGTTTTGGAATGGACTCTTTTGAGTTTTCCACATAAGCTTTGCGCAGTGGCAGTATCGTAGCCAATGAGGTTTATCCGAGGCGCGATTATTGCTAATTGAGTTTTCCACATAAAGTAACATATCATCTGCAAAGAGTGAGAGTTTGACTTCTTCTTTGCTGATTCAGATGCCTTTAATTTCTTTTTGTTGTCTGATTGCTGAGGCTAGGACTTCTAGAACTATGTTGAATAGCAGTGGTGATAGTGGACAGTCCTGCCATCATCCTGATGTTAGAGGAAAAGCTTTCAGTTTTTCCTCATCGAGAATGATATTTGCTGTGCATTTTTCGTTGATGGCTTTTATGATATTGAGGTATGTACCTTCTATCCCTACACTCTGAAGAGTTTTGATCAAGAAAGGATGCTGTACTTTGTCAAATGCTTTTTCAACATCTATTGAGAGAATCATATGGTTCTTGTTCTTTCTTTTATTTATGTTTTGTATCACATTGATTGATTTGCAGATGTTGGATGAAACTTGTAGCCCAGGAATAATTCCTACTTGGTCATGGTGAATAATCCTTTTAATGTACTATTGGATCATATTGGCTAGTATTTTGGTGAGAATTTTTGTATACATTCATCAAGGATATTGCTCTGTAATTCTCTTTTTTGATGGGATTTTTGGTTTGGGGATAAAGGTAATGCTGGCCTCATAAAATGAGTTTGGAAGTTTCCATTCCATTTCTATTTTTTGGTACATTTTCAGGAGAATAGGTGTTAATTCTTTAAGTGTTGTTTGGTGGAATTCCCATGGGAAGCCATCTGGCCCTGGGTTCTTGTCTGTTGGGAGATTTTTAAAAAAATTTTATTTATTTATCTGACAGAGGGAGAGATCACAAGCAGGTAGAGAGGCAGGCAGAGAGAGAGGGAGAAACAGGCTTTCTGCTGAGTGGAGAGCCCGATGTGGGGCTCGATCCCAGTACCCCGAGGTCATGACCCAAGCTGAAGGCACCCAGTTGCCCCTTGTTGGGAGACTTTTGATAACTTCTTCAATCTCCTTACTGGTTATGGGTCTGTTCAGGTTTTCTATTTCTTCCTGGTTCACTTTTGGTAGTCTATATATTTCTAGGAATGAATCCATGTCTTCCAGATTGTCAACTTTGCTGGTGTATAGTTGTTCATAATATGTTCTTATAATTGTTTGTATTTCTTTGGTGTTGGTTGTGATCTCTCCTGTTTCATTTATGATTTTATTAATATGGGTCCTTTCTCTTTTCTTTTTGATAAATCTGGCCAGGACCTTATCAATCTTACTAATTCTTTCAAAGAACAAGCTCCTAGTTTCATTGATCTATTCTATTGTCCTTTTGGTTTCTAGTTCATTAATTTCTGCTCTGATCTTTATTATTTCTCTTCTCCTGCTGGGCTTAGGCTTTCTTTGGTGTTCTTTCTCCAGCTCCTTTAGGTGTAGGGTCAGGCTGTATACTTGAGACTCTTCTTGTTTCTAGTTAAAGGCTTGTGTTGCTATATACTTTCCTCTCAGGATTGCCTTTTCTGTGTCCCAAAGATTTTGAACAGTCATGATTTCATTTTCATTTGTTTCCATAAATTTTAAAAAAATTCTTCTTTAATTTTCTGGTTGACCCATTCATTCTTTAGTAGGATGCTCTTTAGCCTCCATGTATTTGTGTTCTTTCCAACTTTCCTCTTGTGGTTGAGTTCCAGTTTCAAAGCATTGTGGTCAGAAAATATGCAGGAATGATCTTAGTCTTTTGGTACTGGTTGAAACCTGATTTGTGACCTAGGATGTGATCTATTATGGAGAATGTTCCACGTGCACTAGAGAAGAATGTGTATTCTGTTGCTTTGGGATGGAATATTCGGAATATATCTGTGATGTCCACCTGGTCCAGTGTTTCATATAAAGCCCTTATTTCCTTGTTGATCTTTTGCTTAGATGATCTGTCCATTTCGGGGGGGGGGTGTTAAAGTCCTCTATTATTACTGTATTATTGTTGATGTGTTTCTTTGATTTTGTTATTAATTGGTTTATATAATTGGCTGCTCCCATGTTAGGGGCATAGATATTTAAAATTTAACAATTTTAAATTGTTAAGTCTTCTTGTTGGACAGACCCTTTAAGCATGATATAGTGTCCTTCTTCATCTCTTATTATAGTCTTTGGATTAAAATCTAAATTTATCTGATATAAGGATTGCTGCCCCAGCTTTTTTTTGATGTCTATTAGCATGGTAAATTGTTTTCCACCCCCTCACTTTAAATACGGAGGTGTTTTGGGGTCTAAAATGAGTTTCTTGCAGACAGCACATTGATGGATCTTGGTTTTTGTTTTTGTTTTTTATTTGCAAGTTGGAAGTTTCATTCAAACTCAATGATTAATATCTTCCCCAATTCTTATACTTTTTCATTTATTTATTTTCAGCATAACAGTATCATTATTTTTTCACCACACTCAGTGCTCCATGCAATCCATGCCCTCTCTAATACCCACCACCTGGTACCCCGACCAAATCCATCAGAATCCTAGAGGAGAACATAGGCAGTAATCTCTTCGATATCAGCCACAGCAACTTCTTTCAAGATATGTCTCCAAAGGCAAAGGAAACAAAAGCAAAGATGAACTTTTGGGACTTCATAAAGATCAAAAGCTTCTGCACAGCAAAGGAAACAGTCAAGAAAACAAAGAGGCAACCCATGGAATGGGAGAAGATATTTGCAAATGACAGTACAGACAAAAGGTTGATATCCAGGATCTATAATGAACTTCTCAAACTCAACACACACAAAACAGACAATCATATCAAAAAATGGGCAGAAGGTATGGACAGACACTTCCCCAATAAAGACATACAAATGGCTATCAGACTCATGAGAAAATGTTCATCATCATTAGCCATCAGGGAGATTCAAATTAAAACTACATTGAGATATCACCTTACACCAGTTAGAATGGCCAAAATTAGCAATACAGGAAACAACATGTGTTGGAGAGGATGTGGAGAAAGGGGAACCCTCTTACACTGTTGGTGGGAATGCAAGTTGTTTTTGTTTTTTAATCCATTCTCATACCCCGTGTCTTTTGATTGAGGCATTTAGCCCATTTATATTCAGGGTAACTACTAAAAGATATGAATTTGGTGCCATTGTATTGCCTGTAAGGTGACTACTAGTGTATATTGTCTCTGTTGCTTCTGGTTTATGTTACTTTTAGGCTCTCTCTTTGCTCAGAGGACTCCTTTCAATATTTCCTATAGGATTGCTTTGGTACTCACAAATTCTTTTAGTTTTTGTTTGTCCTGGTGGAAGCTTTTTATCTCTTCTATTTTCAATGACATCTTAGCTGGATATAGTATGTTTGGCTCCATATTTTTCTCGTTTAGTGCTCTGAATATATCATGCCAGTTCTTTTTGGTCTGCCAGGTCTCTGTGGATAGGTCCACTGCCAATCTAATATATCTACTGTTGTATGTTATGGACCTCTTGTTCCGAGCTGCTTTCAGGATTTTCTCTTTGTCACTGAGAATTGTAAATTTGACTTTATTAGATGGCGGGGTGTTGACCTATTATTATTGATTTTTGAGGGGGGTTCTCAGTGCCTCATGGATTTTGATGATTACTCCCTTCACCAAATTTGATGCTTGTTCCCTTTGCCAAATTCTGCTATAATTTGCTCCAATATACCTTCTGCCCTTCTCTGTCTTTCTTCTTCTTCTGGGATCCCAATTATTCCAATATTGTTTTGTCTTATGGTATCACTTATCTCTCGAATTCTCCCCTTGTAGTCCAGTAGTTGTTTATCTCTCTTTTTTCAGCTTCTTTATTATACATCATTTGGTCTTCTATATCACTAATACTCTCTTCTGCCTCATTTATCCTAGCAGTAAGAGCCTCCATTTTTGATGGCTCCTCACTAATAACTTTTTTGATTTCAAGTTGGCTATATTTTAGTTCTTTTATTTCTCCAGAAAGGGATTTTATTTCTCCATAAAGGTATTATCTAGTATCTAGGTCCCTAGCTGTCAGTACTGCCTGTTGTTCTTTTTTGCTGGAGTGAGTTTTTTCTGCCTTGTCATTTTATCCAGATAGGAATAGATGAATGAGAGAATAAAATACCAAAAATATAGCAATGACCCCAGAAAAATATACCCTAACCAAATCAGAAGAGACTTGAAATGGGGAAGGGGGAGGAGAAAAATATATATATATATTAGGCTGGTGAATAGAACAGAGCCACACACTTGATTTGGGGTATATTTTGGTCTGTTAGAAGAAACTATGTCTCAAAATTTTAAAGAAAGATAAAATATATATGTAAACATGATGAAAGGGTGGAATACGATGATAAAGATGAAAATTTTAAAAGATTCTAAAAAAGGAATTGGTAACATAAGAAGTTGGTTGAAAGAAGAAATAAAAGTAAAAAAGGAAAGAATGTGATCAGGCTGGAGATTAGAACAAAGTTGCACACTAGATTTAAGGTATATTTTGATCTTTTAGAAGAAACTATCCCAAAATTTTAAAGAACAGAAAATCTATATGTATACAAAAAATAAGGTTAAATACAATGAAGGGATAGAATATGACTATAATAATGAAAAAGGTATTGACAAGATAAAGTAGTTAAAAAGGGTTAAAATAGGAAAGAGGAAAATTTTTAAAAAGTAGAATAAGAAAAAAATAAAATTAAAAAATTTAACTTTGAAAAACTAAAGACTCATGGGGGAAGAAAGCCATGAATTCTGTGTTGCATTTCCCTAGCTCTGGAGTTCCGCAGTTCTCATTGGTCAGTGAACTTGGTCTTGGCTGGATTTCGTGCTAATCTTCTGGGGAAGAAGGCTGTTGCAGTGATTCTCAAATGTCTTTGACCAAGGAGGAATTGCACTGCCTTTGCCAGGCTAAGCAATCTGCTCTGGTTTGCTTTCAGGAGGCTTTGTTCCCTGAATGTTTTCCGTTGAGCTTTGGAGGAGGACAATGAAAATGGTGGCCTCCCAATCTCTGGCCTGGAGGAGCCGAGAGCTCGAGCTTGGGGCCCCATTGCTCAGTACACTCTCAGAGAAAAGCAGTCAATCCCTCCCATCTCCCTGGTCTCCAGCCGCTCTCCAAGCTCACCTGGCCTGTGACTGAGCATGTCTATCTCTGGCACACAGCCCCATTTGGAGTCTGCAAACCCAGCAGATTCCTGCAGTGCTCCCACACCACTCCCCAGGGAAGGAAGGTGAGTCTCCCTGGATCTGCTATTTGTGGGCAGAAGAGCAGAAGCCCTACTGTGCCTCAGATCATGGTTTAAGGTAACCCCAAGCTGACAGCCCACTCCTTGGCTCTGTCTCTGTAGTCGGCTTCCCTGTTCTGGTACCTGGGAGGTTTGCCACATTCAGACATCCCAGGTCTTTCTGTGATCCCATGGGTCCTGACCACACTGTCCCAGCAAGGGCTTCATCCCCTGCTTAGCCTCTGGAGTGACGTCCCTCAGTGGAGCAGACTTCTAAAAGTTCCGATTTTGTGCTCCACTGCTCTGACACTTGCCAGGAGCTGGCCTCTCCCCCCACCGTCTATCTTCCCACATGTCACCTCAGATTCACTTCTCTGCTCATCATACCTTCCAGCAAGTGGTCACTTTTCTGTTCCTAGAATTGCTGCTTTTCTTCTCTTCAATCTCCTATTGAGTTTGAAGGTGCTCAGAATGGTTTGATAACTATCTAGCTAAACCCTTGGGACCCAATGATATTTATGTCTCCTACACCTCTGTCATCTCACTCCTCCCCTTTTAATGTAATTCTCAAAGACCTTAGGAAGTGCTGGAAGAAGAGCTGTTGCCAGAAGAATGAGATACAATGGGAGCACCAGTTTGAACAACAACAATATTATCTAATAAAAAGTATAATGAAGGGACGCCTGGGTGGCTTAGTTGGTTGGACGACTGCCTTTGGCTCGGATCATGATCCTGGAGTCCCAGGATCGAGTCCCGCATTGGGCTCCCAGCTCCACAGGGAGTCTGCTTCTCTCTCTGCCCTTCTCCTCACTCATGCTCTCTTTCACTGTCTCTCTCTCAAATAAATAAATAAAATCTTTAAAAAAAAAGGATAATGAAAACATGCTATAGGATGTTAACTGTGACCTTCAGATAACTTGGGCATCTGCAGGCCATTTTATCAAGGACACATTTTCTTTGTGGACTGTAGTCTCCATGTAAGGCTCTCTGATTTAAATTAATGTCTTCTTTGTGAACTGGTCTCATGATTTGGAAGTCCAGTAGCTTTCATTTGCTTGGTTGTAGATTCCCAGGGTCATAATAGCTAGCATTTATCAGGCACCATTTCTCAAGTCATGCACTGCATCAATGTGAATTTTCTAATTCTATGCTTATTACAGATGCACTTTCAGAATTCCTGTTTTATGGGAAAATGGAGTATTACAGAAGACAAACAGTTGGTCTAAGGTCTTGTACTTATGAAATAACATAGTTGTTTTGAAACCAAGGGGTTGGTCTGTCCAAAAAAAGAAAAAAAAAAAATGAGAGCACTAACCACCGGGGTACATTTTCTCACCACTATATTTTAAATCAAATATGCCTAGTTTTAAGTCAAATCTAGTTTATTTACAACAATTTCATATTGCTCCCAACTAATTCTAGTATCATCTTCCTCATCCGTTTTATACATTACACTAAGTTCTGAGATAATGGTGTGAAGTGTGAGATTTATGCTTTAAAGTTGCCATTTACTGACTGCCTTCTGTGTCAATCACTATTCTGATGATCTATAGATTACTCTTTCTTACACCCACTCAAAGTTTGTGCTATCAAACCACAAGTGTTTGGGTTTTGTTTTTTTGTTTTTGTTTTTGTTTTGCCATGATCTTTCCTGGTTCTGGGATCAGTAGAGTGGTTCTTGACGGCAGCCTCTCATGCAGTGGCAGCCATATGGTGGCTAGCTAGACAAGCTGCCTGACACCATGTCTAGAGTTATCCTGAAAAATTCTTCACTCACATGCCCAGTGCCCAGGCTAGAAGGATACAAATAGGACTGGAGTAGGTGGAGCTCTGTGTCTCTTTCTCTTGGTGTGATCTCTCTAAGCACGACAGCTTGAGGTAGCCAGACTTCTTAGATGTGGTTCAAGGCCCCAAAGATGTGTGACCCAAGAGAGTCCTGAAAATCATGCAGGTCACTTCTGCCATATTCTGTTCACTAGAAGGGAGTCCCAGAGGCAAACCCATCTCTAGGGGAGGAGAACTAGTCTCCATCTTATAAGAGGAAGAGTGAAAAGGATTCTCAGACATGTTTTAAAGCCACCACAGGCACAATCATAAACTCCACATAGTTCCCATATTTAAGAATCAAGTTAAGGATGCAAAGCAGACATTATCTACTAGTCCAGTGAAAGTATCAGACACTCAAATAGGAAGTGACAGAACTCAGATTCAAACTCACATCTGCCTGAATCTACATCCCTATCTTTTATCTGCTGTCTTCCTAGTACCTTAGTCCTAAAAGATAGGAAGTTTCCAGCAGAATTAAAACAGAAAATTTAGGGATAAGAAGCAGGACCATTCTAGAGGAATAGTGTAAATCAATAGTATGGATTATTTATTCATTCAACAAATATATATTAAATATCTACTATGTGCCAGGCACCAGGGATACAAGGATATAAAAATAAGATCCAAGCAGAATAAGGATAAAAATTTCTGGGTGTATGCATAAGTATCAGAGTATTTTCCACTGTCCTATGCTCGTGGATATTAGTGTTGAGAAGAATTGGCATTTAACAGAGAACCAAGACACAGTAAAGTTCTTACCAGTTGTGATGAGTAATTCAGAAGCGAGTAAGGGCAATGGTGAACTTCGTGATAGATGGTCTGCATCCCAGGTGGTTTTCTGGAGTTGACCTCCGCTCTCACATGGAAACTAATGTAGCTCAGGCCAGGCCATGGAGAGTACCCATTGCACTGGCAATAGTGATGGGTCTAAGAAACTGACATGTGATTTAAGAAGGGCCCATTAGAATGCTTTCTGGAACTCACACAAACACAGAGGAAAAGACATGTTCTTTCTGCTAGGGTTGCCAAGCTTGGAAAATATGCCTGCGGGGCGATATGTAGCTGCACTGAGGAAGCATATCTGGCCACAGGTAAAATGATGCTGAAACACAGAGAGGAGGGAAGCACTTGTAGGTTGTGGAAGAGGAGAGTACAAGACAGGAGAGAGAGAGAAAGAAGAGGAAAAGAGAAGAGGAAGGGGAGAGAGAGAATCCATGGCATCCCTGGGCTTTGTTGGGTCACAAGGTACCAAGGTATTCTCCAGAACATGCCTTACTTCCTCTCAGACACTTGGGCTGCCCCTGCCTGTACCCTTTCTGCAAAACACACCCAAGCCTGAGGTTCAACAGTATCTCTCTTGTCCACCATTTATCTGTACCCCCAGTACAGAAACTGAGACAGGATGGCGCAGGAGGAAGTGATGAATGGAAAGAATGCCTAGCAAAGCTGAGGAGTTAAGGAATATTTTAGCATCTTCATATTTTATTTTATTTTACTTTTCTAATAAATATTAGAAAATTAGAAAAAAATAGAAAATTATTTTTCTAATAAATATTAGAAAATTAGAAAAATATTTTTCTAATATTTTATTTTATTTTATTTTTCTAAGATTTTATTTATTTGTTTGACAGATCACAAGTAGGCAGAGAGGCAGGCAGAGAGAGAGAGAGAGAGGAGGAAGCAGGCTCCCCGCCAAGCAGAAAGCCTGATGTGGGGCTTGATCCCAGGACCCTGGGATCATGACCTGAGCTAAAGGCAGAGGCTTTAACCCACTGAGCCACCCAGGCACCCCACATTTTCATATTTTAAAAATCATTAATGAATATGAAGTTTACTCAAAAAAATTTAAAATAAAAAAAACAAACAAAAAAACAATTACATGACCCAGCAGTCTCCCTTCCGAGAAAGTATCCAAAGGAAATGAAAACAGGATAATGAAGAGGTATCTGCACCCCCATGTTCCCTGCTGCATTATTCACAATAGCCAAAACAGGAACATAACCTAAGTGTCCACCAATGGATGAATTGATTAAAAAAAATGTGGTATACATAAACAATAGAATATTACTGTTGTGAGAAAGAAGGAGATTCTGCCATTTGTGACAATATGGTGGAAATTTGGGTGCATCATGCTAAATGAAATAAGCAACACAGAATGACACATATTGTGGCATCACTTATATGTGGAATCTGGGGGAATAAAGTCAAATTCATAGAGAGAGTAGACAAGTGGTTACCAGGGACTGGGGGGTAGGGAGAAATAGGGAGAGGTTTGTAAAAGGGTACTAACTTTGAGTTATAAGATGAATGAGGTCTTAGACCCTAATGTAAAACATGGTAACTGCCTCTGTAACACTGTATTGTATAATTGAACTTTGCTAAGCGAGAGAGAACATTGTTTAATGTTCGTCCTCCCTACCCACCCCAAAGGTAAATCTGTGGGGTGAGGGATGTGTTAATTAACTAGATGGGAAGGAGTCTTTTCATAATGCCTATGTATATCAAATCACCATAAGGTACACTTTAAATATCTTACAGTTCTACGTGTCAATTACACATAACT
Source organism: Mustela nigripes (assembly GCF_022355385.1). Classification (NCBI taxonomy): domain Eukaryota; kingdom Metazoa; phylum Chordata; class Mammalia; order Carnivora; family Mustelidae; genus Mustela; species Mustela nigripes. The sequence goes on from NC_081563.1 coordinate 106,331,396, forward strand.
ATATATTAATAAAGCTGAAAAGAAACATTAGTTTAAAAACTATATAATGCTGATTCAAATACTACATTATCGACAGCAGAGAAGAAGAGTCACAGAAGAAGCTGTAGTTTCTCTTCCACATGGAATGAATATAGTGTAGGCTATAAAATGAAATATCCTAAACCCTTAAAACGCATACAAGTTTTAGGATCACTTGAGTTTAAGGAAACTCCATATTGACAGGTAGAGCACAAAGTCATGAAAAAATTAAGAAGTAGTTAAGACACTCATAATTTCTAGCTTTCAAGGCTTCAAGCCTATAAAAATAATGGAACTTCCTTCAGAATCAAATAACAACTTGAGTTAGTACAATCAGAGGAGACTCAGGAAGCTGGGGCCTTGGGACCAAAACATAACCAGATTGGATGTGTCTCATGAAACCTCAGAGGTATAATTTAAAAATTACTGGGTTAATTTGCTTTTCTATAACAAATGGTCCCTGAAAATGATGGTGTAATTTATCATCCAGGCAGGAGGATGAAAAGTTCCTGGTGGGTAGCCAGGCCTTGTCTAGTCTCATAAATTCTGGCATTGGGAGATTTCCTCCATCCCTCACGAGTTTATGGACACAGTAGATTTCCGTGCTATCACCTTTCATTTCCAGTATGGCAATCCAAGCCTTTTTATTAAAAAGAAATCAAAACAAACATAAAAGCCAATAAACATTGAGCAATAAAAACTCATAAAGAATCCAGACATAGGGGAAATTAGCATCTATTTTTGCTGGTCATTATGTACTAAAGTCTTTCTTCTTTTTCACCCACCTCAAAAGAACACCACCCCCAGAGCCCTACCTCCCCCAACCCTGCCTAGAATGGCCTTCACTCATCTCCAGTAAAGGACAAACCACAGTGAAAGTTTTCTCTTCCAAAGTGACTTGGTGGCATAGGAGAACAAAGCTTCGAGATAGACCAATTTCTGATGGAGAAAACTCCAGCATTAGTGAGAAAATAGAGGACATATTTTGGGACCCGATGGGTTTCTCCAGACACCTCTCTGGCATTATGGAAGAGGAGGTTTTGCAAATCAGCCCAGATAAATAGACTTGCTAGTTATTCCTATAATAGAGAATACTCTTCCTTCATTGGTCCATTCATCCTTTTATCCATTTACTTTTTCATTTATTCAACAAATTCCTGGGATTCATTCTTCATTTCATCCCTTCTTAGTGAACAAGTTTGGTAATGAATTAACCACTGTATGTTTCAGTTTCCTCTTCTGCAAAGTGGGGATAATAATGGTACTTACTTCACCGTGTATAGTGAGGGTGAATTAAGTTAATACACATAAAATTCTCAGACTTGTGCCTGATACCTGGTAGTAAGTGTTCTGGATTTATATTAATTAATGAGTAGTGACTGTGTGCCAATGAATCCTCCAAGTACTAGGCATATAAAGAAGGAAAGAAGGAAAACAATGTTACTGTACTCAAATCTCTTCCAATCTAGTTAGAAAACAGTCATGTTGACAATGACAAGCACTTTACAGTGATAAAGGTTGAGCCTGGACACAATGACATTGCATAGGTGCCCATTGCAAGGGTCAAAGAGAGAAATGCTGTAGGTCTGAACTAAACCAATGGATAAAAAAGAGAAAGCTTAGTGGGGTAGAGGAGAGGATGGATACATGAGTCTTTTTGGGAGAAGAAAAATGAGACAGGTAACTGTGTGTAGGAGGTGAAAGAGATAAAGAGTAGATTTAGATTATTGCCTTGGGCAACTGAGTCCATGGGAACTGTTCTCCATAGACACAAATAAAAAAGGAAGAGCGCAGAGAGGTTCAGTTGTGGATACTTTGTATCTGAGATAGAAGTGTTACTAAGGAACAGGATATACAGATCTGGAAAGGTTTAGCTTGATGACTGAGATCTAGAATTGTCAGCTGGTGAGCAGGAGAGAAAACCATTGAATCAGATGAGGTGGCCTGAGGACATTTCCTTCCTTTACTAGGCAGGCTACTATATCATTTTATTTGGTACTTACAACAACCCTGTAAGTTAAAGGCACTCCTTAGAACATAGTTTTAGCCATGTGTAGTAGAGACCAAAAAACAGCGCTGGCTTAAAGAAGATACTCGTTAATTTTTCTCTCATGTAAAAATCTGAATTGAGTGTGGTGGCTCTTTTCTAGGTAGGATGCTCCGTGATAGGAGGAACCAGTGTCCTCTCTTAATGTTCTACTCTGCCTGGACTCACTGCCACGCCCACTCTAAAACCAAACTCATCCAGCCAGCAGAAAGGGAAGAAGGAGGACAGAGGAACAGATCCATCCCCTTAAATCTATGACCCAAAGTTGAATATGCCATAACCACTTACAGCCCATTAATAAGATTTAGCTATGTCAGTACTTACCTCCCTGGAAGGCCCCATTTTCCTCCGGGTGATGTTGTAGCATGCTCCGTAAAAGCATCATTGGAGACAAAAGATGCCCATTGATGGGGAACATGTACTTCTACAAGAGTACTGTGCAGCCCTAGGAAGCAAGGGAAGATTGGCTCTATAAGCTCTTTAGGAAGAATCTCTGGGATGAATGGGGAAAAGCGCAGTAGAGAAGAGTTTGCTACTTCTTATCTAAGAATCTATTTAAGATTCTTATCTTATCTACTTCTTATTTAAACTTATCTAAAAAGTTTTTTCATGAAAAAAACCTGGAAGACAAACTGTATAGTTTAAAAATTAGTGTGTTGTTTAAACATTTAATTTTTTTGTTTTTAAAATTTTTAAAGATTTTGTTTATGTGTGAGAGAGAGAGAATGCACAAGCAAGAGGAGGGAGAGGGAGAAGCAGATCCCTTTGCTGAGCTGGGAGTCTGACCGATCATGGGGCTCAATTCCAGAACACTGGGATCAGAACCTGAGCTGACGGCAGATTCTTAACCCACTGAGCCACCCAGGTGCCCCAAAACTAGTGTATTTTTTTTAATTAAATTTATTTATTTTCAGCATAACAGTATTCATTGTTTTTGCACCACACCCGGTGCTCCATGCAATCCGTGCCCTCTCTAATACCCACCACCTGGTTCCCCCAAACTCCCACCCCCCCGCCACTTCAAACCCCTCAGATTGTTTTTTAGAGTCCATAGTCTCTCATGGTTCACCTCCCCTTCCAATTTCCCCCAACTCCCTTCTCCTCTCTAAAGAGCGAAAGGGGAACAGGGTAGAAGAGACTAGAGCAGAGGTCGATTTTTCTGCATTTATTGCATGCCAATTTGAAAACTTGTCAATATTTTATGTAATTATAAAAGAAAACTAAAACTTTAAAGGTCAGTTTCTAAAAAGCAAAAGCAAAAGGAAAGGAATAAGTCTGATTATAAATTCATCTGGCCACATAGTACCCTATTTGAAGAGACTTTAAAACATAGGAATTTGAGGGGTACCTGGGTGGCTCAGAGGGTTAAGCCTCTGCCTTCAGCTTGGGTCATGATCTCAGGGTCCTGGGATCGAGCCCCATATCGGGCTCTTTGCTCAGTGGAGAGCCTGCTTCCCCCCTCTCTCTCTGCCTGCCTCTCTCCTTACTTGTGATCTCTCTGTGTCAAACTAAAAAAAAAATTTTAAACATAGGAATTTGATAGGATCTTCCTAGTGGGCCATACTCTATGGACAAAAACAGAACTGTAATAAATCATTCTCAGCCATCATATATTGCTGGTGGTATGGATATTGTCATTCTGAGTCTATTTGTGGACAGTAAAATAAAGCAGTAAATAGTTTTGTTAAATATTGAGAATCAGCATTTTTAGGTAGAATGAAAGGGTATTGGAATATAAAACCAGTAAGATCAAAAAGTCTTTAGTCCTGAGGCACCTAGGTGGCTCAGTTGGTTGAGTGACTATCTTTGGCTGGGGTCATGGTCCCTGAGTCCCGCATCAGGCTCCACGGGGAGTCTGCTTCTCCCTCTGACCTGATCTTCTCGCCTTTCAAGCTCTCTCTCACTGTCTCTCTCTCAAAAAAAAAAAAAAAAAGTCTTTAGTCCCACATTTGCATTAGAAGTTTCATTATGAATTTATGACATAGTTTCTTTTTAAAAAAAGTACACATACACGCACACACATGTTTTCTAGATCTCTCCACTGTAAAGGTCTGGATATGGTGACAAACTCAGTAACATGAACCCGTCTTGTGCCAGAGTCTTATCTCTAAATGCCTTTGCATTTAAGGGACCAGGGAAAACTGATTCTGGGTCAAGGGCAGGAAATGTCCTTGATGTGCCTGGAACAAGGAAATTATCAGAGCTACTAAATGCAAGTCAAAAGTTCTCAGGAGTGAACTCAAGAGTCACTGACCAAAAACGGGAAATTCAGACCGCTAATAGCATTAATAACTGTAATGGATCAAAACACATCAGTTGGTTCAAACTCTAAAACCAAATACCAACAGAATAAAAACCACCTCTTGAGTCACCTTTGGAGGATGTTAGGGAACAAATTATTATTCTGAAAACAAGTTATATGAGCTCTATTTCAGGGCCACCAAACAGTTGATTAAAGGAAGTAAGTTTCTTTTTAAAATTTTATTGATTTGGGGGGCATCTGCGTGGCTCAGTGGTTTAAAGCCTATGCCTTCGGCTCAGGTCATGATCTCAGGATCCTGGGATCGAGCCCCACATTGGGCTCCCTGCTCAGCAGGGAGCCTGCTTCCCCCCCACCACCCCACCCCTCTGCCTGCCTCTCTGCCTACTTGTGATCTCTGTCTGTCAAATAAATAAATCAAATATTTTAAAAAATAAATTTTTATTTATTTTTAATCTTAATTTTTTACTTAATTCATTTATTTGAGAGAGCAGGAGAGAGCACAATCATGGGGTGGGGGAAGGAGGGGCAGAGGGAGATGGAGAAGCAGACTCCTGAGCAGGGAGCCACACTCAGGGCTCTGTCCCAGGGCCCGGAGATCATGACCTGAGCTGAAGGCAGATGCTTAACTGACTGAGCCATCAAGAACAGGCAACCCAGGAAGTTTCTCCTTTTAGATGTATTCCCACTAACATACTCTAGCTAACAGCTAAAGAAGAAATGATAGAATCAGAATGCTGCCATTCTGTAATCCCTAAAAATGACAAGATCTACTGATCTAGGCAATGATCATCAAGACTTGCTACCATCATAAAGAAAAACAAGTACTGGGGCACCTGGTGGCTCAGTGGGTTAAAGCCTCTGCCTTTGGCTCAGGTCTTGATCCCAGGGTCCTGGGATTGAGCCCTGCATCGGCTCTCTGCTCAGTGGGGAGCCTGCTTCCCCCTCTCTCTCTGCCTGCCTCTCTGCCTACTTAGGATCTCTGTCTGTCAAATAAATAAATAAATATTTAAAAAAAAAGAAAGAAAGAAAAGAAAAGGATTATGTGCTTACTCTTTGAAGCACCCACCGCCCCTGTGAAGTACTCTTTTAAAAACTTAAACCTATTTTTATTTTGACTTCAGATCTAGTAGCAATTCATAGGAAATACAGGGAACAGAGGAGCGTGTTCAACAAACCTAGTCGATACAGACCATCAAAGTAGAGACTGTGGGAAACCAAACGGGACAAAAAACCTGGTTTATTCAATTAAAAATGTCAAGGATTAAAAAAAGTCAAGGAAGAGATTCTGTTGACCAAAGGCAATGTACAAATCTTACCTAGATCTTGATTTAAACAAAGCTAGGAAGCACTGACAGGGAGCCAAACATTGATGGAGTACTAAAAGACATCAACTACGATTACTTTGAAAATGTGACATATTAGCCAAAGTCCTTATTTTTTGGAGGTACTTATGGTTATATTTACGACTAAAAGGACATAATAGATGGTCTGTCTGAGCTTGGCTTCAAAAATAAGATGGTGGGGTTGGGCTGAGGGATGCCACCAGATCTGTCATGAGTTGGTAATTGTTAAAACTGGGTGGTAGGTACCTAGGGGTTGTTATACTAATTCTTATTTTTTCATACATGTAGAGGCCGGTTTTAGGCAACAGGCTTAAGCAATGAAGACCTGAGTGAGGTAGAAGTCCCCACAGTGACCACCAAAATGAATACAACAGGCTCATTAGGCGACCCACCTCAAAACATCCATACGTTGAAACTGAACAATGGGCTTACGACTGGGCACAGGTACCAAAACAGGGAAATTCCGTACATTCCCATACCTCCTCACCTTTCCTGCTCCCCTTAACTATAGCCTCCCACCACTGCCTCCTGGCAGACAGTCTCTCCTTTGCTGTCCTTCCCCTCGACCCCTTGCAGGTCTTCGGTAAACTATCTCCTTTGTTCTGCCTTGGGTGAACCCTTCCAGCTCCTGCACCAAGGCCTTCTGCCTGCTGGGGTCACCCCGCAGTACATATTTAAAACTTTTAATATTAAAAAACTTTAATCAAATTTTTGAAGATTGTATGTATTCATTTGAGAGATAGAGAGTGAGATAGAGGGACAGAGAGAGAATTTCAAGCTGACTCCATACTGAGAACAGAGCCTGATGGGCTCTGTCAGGAAATAGCCAGTTTGGGGCAGATGTTGGCCAAGCTTGAGTATCTGAATAATTTTTCTCCAGGAGGTGGGAAGGTTAAAGCTGGGCAAGATGTATTGTTGGTTGTCAGGAGCGGACTATGGTTCATCGTTTGTTGTAGGTGTTAAGTGGCATCATGTCTGTCCTGTTTATTTTCTGTAAGCATTGTTCATGCTCAGTGAGGAACATTGTGGCCCCCTGTGCAAAGAGGGCCATTCCTCACTTTCTTAGTACTTTGAGGCAGAGTTGCAAGCTGGAATTGCAAAGCTGGGTAGCAAGGCGCTAGCCCATGAGGGTGTCGGTGTCAGTTTGTCCTTCCAAGGCCACTCGGGTGTGCACCAGCATGTCCCACGGTGACGAACTTCAATTTTCCTCTTTAAGAAGAGTGCACATACCCATCTTAAATGATAACAGAGAAATGACAGAGACAAACATGGTTTCCAAATGGTGTGAACAAGCATAAATTTCACAGCCACAAAGAGGAATAAGAATCACGTAATCAATTACCCAGAAGAGTCCCATGTAGAGAGGAGAGAGAAACCGTGAACCCAAAAATTAAAAGGAGTCTCATTAATGGTTTTACAGCCATCTATCCTAGATTGTTCTGGAAACCGTTTAAAGAAATCCAAGTCGTAGTTCCTTAATGCACTTCACACCATTAACTTTACATAAAGAGCAACTCCATCAAGAGATAAATGAAAACAATTCAACCAGCATTGAGTGCAGGATTATTGAAGAAAATCACCACTTAATAACAAAAACCCTAGGTGCTTTTGCATTTATATGTCGGCATTGGCTATATCAAGCAATTTCAGCTGAAAGAAGAAAGAGCAATGTAATTAAAATAACTTCCCTTGATATCGTGGGGACGTGGGTGCAGCTGCTGGACATCTTTATCTCCTTAAGCAGAAATGTTTTTCAAATCGCTTTTTGTTCTCTACTGCTTGGTCATCAGAATACCGCTTTCATAATGGAACTTTTGTCCCTGGATATTATTGAAATCATTCTAGAAGCCCCAGAAAAGAGAGTCCCTCTTTCTCCACTTGTCACTGCAGCGTGGACCTCGCTGTGAACTCTGCAGCGGGTGGGGTTGGAGGCAGAGGCTAATTCTAATCCTGGAGGGGGCAACAGCCTTTCTAAGGAGGAGGAGGAGCTGAGTTCCAGGGTCCCTGAAGCGTGAGCCCCTGGAGGCAGAGGCAGGAGAGAAGAGTGGCAAACACGAAGAACCACCATGGATTGTAACCTCTATGTGCCAGCCACTTGGCTAGGCACTCCCGACCTGCTAGCCCCGTTCATTCTTACAAACCCCTCTCTGGCCCTCCCCTAAAGTTAGATGCTACCGCTTATCATTTAGAGTCAGTAGAAACAGAGAGGAGTTAAGTAGAAACCTGAGGAGTTGCTCATCTGGTATATGCCTGAGGTTGTTGGGCTAGGGGGTCGGTGGGGAGGGGGCTGGCTGGATTGCAAACCCAGATTCCTAAAAGAAGCCAAACAGGTAACATGAACATGTAATTTGGGTTGGGAGTAAGGTACTGTGGCCAGTTGGAGAATGTTTGCCCTAACTAAAGGCATTGCACTAAAAAAAAAAAAAAAAAAAAAAAAAAAAAAAAGCACACTATTGGCTTCCCAGAACCATTCTGGAAGCTCACTGCCAGAACTTCAAGTTAGTACCTGTGGATAAAGCTGCTAATTCTATGTTGATTTCTTGTCATCCTTGTTCTTCAGTTCTCTCCCTCCTTATGGTCCTTCTTAATGCTGTTTCCCCCACCTTGCCTACTCCTTCCGTCTCTCTCTTCCAAGGTTCATTCCCAGTTGGGACAATTCCTTGTCTTCCCTAATCCACCAGGATGCGTGGGTCACTTATAATTCTTTTTTAAACTTTACCAACATAAATAATAGATTTTAAACTTGTCAAAAAAAAAAAGGCCAGTTTATTTAGAATCTGAGGGATAGAGGGAATCTTGGGAATTCATATCTAGCTCAGTGATTTTACCTTGGAAAAATGTAAGGGCCAGAGCACACTTGGCTTTTCCAAGATCATGTAGGTTTCCCAAGGTCACTTGACTTTTCACTGACAAAGCTACAAGTTAAAGCTAAGTGTCCTCCATCTTCCTGCAGAACGGTTTCTTCTATCCTTTATTTGGGTAACAGAAAATCCCTGCTCATTCTTTCATAACAATTAGGAAAAGGAGTTTGGGTAGCAAATATCTAGGAGGAAGGGACCATATATCCTATCTGCATAAAGCTTCATAATTTAAAACCAGCTCATTTGCTCATCACGACAAGCTTAGGAAATAAAAAGAAAAAATATTATTTCTACTTTACAGGTGGGGAAACTGAGACTGAGAGAGTATGAGTTATTTTTTCAAAGTTATATCCTAGAAAAGTTAACACAAGAAATCCTGTCTCTGTTGCTTTATATAATGCCCTACCTACCATGCCACTGTCTTTCTCTTTTTCATAGAGAAATCAATACTTGCAGGACTGTTCCATTTGTTTTGTTTACCTCTAATTTGCTGTTTGCTAATATTATCATCAGAAGAACTACTTGATTTATTTATTGCCGTGTGCTATCTCTCATGGACCCCCAGCACCAATGTGTACACTGTCCTGGGCCAACTTACTACAAGAGAGACCACATGGAAGATAGTCTCCTTTTACCCGCTGAGGCCATCCCACCCCAGCCTGCAGCCACCTGGCCCCCAAATTCATGAGCCATCCTAGCTGAGATCAACACAACTGCCTTCTTAATCTGCAGCTGCCTATAGAAGTATGAGAGGGTCCCACCAAAGCTACAAGTATATCCACTGACCTAGAGAGATAATATCATAAGTGTTTATTATCTTAAGACACTGAATTTGGGGTGCCTGGGTGGCACAGTTGGTTGAGCCACCGACTCTTGGTTTCAGCTCAGATATGATCTCAGGGTCATGAGATCGAGCCCCACATCAGGCTCCACATCGGGCTCCATGCTCAGCAGTGAGTCAGCTTCGATTCTCTCTCCCTCTGCCCCTCCTGCTCATGTTCCTTCTCTCTAAAATAAATAAATAAATCTTTAAAAAAAGATACTGAATTTTGGGGCACCTGGGTGGCTCAGTAGGTTAAAGCCTCTGCCTTTGGCTCAGGTCATGATCTCAGGGTCCTTGGATTGAGTCCCCCATCGGGCTCTCTACTCAGCAGGGAGCCTGCTTCCCTTCCTCTCTCTCTGCCTGCCTCTCTGCCTGCTTGTGATTTCTCTCTGTCAAACAAATAATAAAATAAAATCTTTAAAAAAAAAAGATACTGAATTTTGGGGTAGATTCTTATGCAGCACTAATGAATGGATATCATGCCTTATTTTAGGAGCTGATAGCTGAAATTTGACATAGACAATCCACTGCTATTTCCACCAACAGCACAGTTAGTTTCAGAGGAGGGCGAGTTTGGAATTTGGCTTCCAAATGAAACTCTAACCTCCCCCCCCCCGAAGTTTCAAAACTGCTTGCCTGCCTGATGAGAGATGAGGTACTTCTGTATATAGGGAAAAGATGAAAAGTGTCAATTGCTAGAGCAATGTCAGTTGGCAGAATATCATTAAACACAAAGCCTGTCTGGTTATTCATATACTGATAGATAACAGTGGATTATTTAAAAAATATCTTGTAATGTCACTCAAACAACTCTTCATTTCTGCCTGGAAGATAATACATTCCATGTATTACAAGGAATGCAAAAGTTCTGAAGGAATGGGCCCAGAATATAGAGTGGAATATGGGTTATTATTCTAAGCCATGAATTCTCAATTTGGGCAGGATCGCCCCCAAGGGAGGCAATTGGTTCTTGGGGTGGGTGGTGAAAAAAGTCTTAGATGTTACAATGACTTGTCCTACAGAAAGCTGTAATACACAAACAGATGTGTAGTCTATCTGTTTTTATTAGAATTTTCATGGGGTTGGAGGTGAGATTTATATTTTTAGAAAAGCCTAAAGGGTCTCCTTAGGGAAAGCAATTAAAAAAAAAAAAAAAGTTGAGCAACACTGCTGTAAGCAGAGGTCAGTACTGCATCGTCATGGTCAATAATTTCTTCATCATATCCTCTCACATTGTTTATTTTTCTCTTAATTTATATCCCTTAACACTTCTGGTTTCTATTTTCCATTTTCATTCAAAATAAAATCCATCTCTCCTCATTTCCGGAATAACTTCCAAGGTAGAATCGTCACTAATATTTCCATCATCACCACCATTATCAATTATTTACTTTTTGTAAGGTGCCACTAGCAAACACTCTCTCTGGACAAATATATTCCATCTGCCACAGAGGTCTCTAACCTTGTTACCATGGAGTCCCCTAAGGTACGAGTCCCTTACACCTGGCTAATTTAGCAGCAGATGTTAGAGAAACCAGCTGATTTGTGTACCTAGACAAGGGGGTAAGAGAGCGCTTTCATATTATGGTCTACTGGGGAGGTGAGGATTTCTACTAGAGTAACATTCTGGCCTCTTTCCACCTTCTTACCAATTTCCCCTCTGAGCAGGAGCAAAGACTCAGCTCCAAGGCTCAAGTCCTACCAGCAAGGAGTATTCACTCTCATCTCTTCCATAATGTATGTTTGTTAAGAGCATGCCTGTATGGAGGAGGCTGGTGCTTCTACTGGAACCTGTAATTCATATGTAAGTTCCTCAAAAAAGCTATACTCTACAGCAGATAGAAAGCACTTTCTCCAAGTAGCATTTTTTTTTTCATTCATAAAGGTGTATTTTGATTTCTATCTGACTGATGCCTGCATCTATCAGTTGGCTCCAAATTTGGCCAAAGAGGTGGGGGCTGAGCATGATCTTCCTTAAATCCCCACATGAATTTTCCGTAGAAGTTCTCCTAGAGTTGAGATAAAGTTCTCAGATCCAAGCTTTATACATAGCCCTTTAATTAAACAACAGAATGGCTGGATTCCATAATTCATACCTCTTACACGGCTGACTCCATGTCCCATAAAAAGTTAAACTCACGAATTCATGGATTTTTTAAGGATTACCACAAATGAGTCAGGACTGACAATCTTCTAAGTAACTGCTATGTTCATAATGTGAGAATCAAGGACTCTTAAAGGGGTCAGTTCAGAATTATCTTTTTTTTTAATGGCAAACGCAGTCCTCTTACATATGCATCCAACAACTACACGTACGGCACACATAGCAAACACTCTGCTACCCTGCACTCTTGCCAAAAAGGATATCCATAACTCACATTGCTAAATTATGAGACCTAAATAGACTTTTCCTGGGGAACTTCTGGAAAGACTTTTGCTTTCATGGAAAAGAAAAGAAAGTTTAAACCTAGTGGCTAATATTTCCTTTTTCCTTTTCCTGACTGAATTGTAGACATGATGTCTGGAAGCACAGCAGCCATCTTGCACCCATGAAAATAATAAGGGTGAAGTGAAATTATTCATGAGGTAACCAAGTTAAAGCAGGAAGACAGAAAGAGTTCCTACTGACAATTAAATGATGATGACTCAAAGTCACCAAGTGCCTTCCTCCAGTTTCCTTTTGATTCTGAGAGGGCAGGGAATAAACCTTTGTTTATGAAGGCTCTGCTAGTCAAGAGCTGTTCTTGTGGTCAGATGCTATCCTAACGTTCAATGTGCACTAGTGGATTAGACACTCCTACTCTGAAGCTGCTCGTATTCTAGAGTCTCCTTAGTAGAGGTGAAAAGCATTATCATGAAGGTAAATACAGGAAGGATATAAATAGAAGAGGGACCACTAACACAGTCTAGTATGGACTTTCAGAATAGTGAGATGCAAGATAAAATCTAAAGATAAAAAGGAGTTGGGTAAAGGCGACCAAAGCAACCAATAGAAACAACAGCAACAAGACAATAGATTTGAAGAGGGGGGGGTGCCTGGGTGGCTCAGTGGGTTAAGCCGCTGCCTTTGGCTCGGGTCATGATCTCAGGGTCCTGGGATCGAGCCCCGCATCGGGCTCTCTGCTCGGCAGGGAGCCTGCTTCCCTCTCTCTCTCTCTCTGCCTGCCTCTCTGCCTCCTTGTGATCTCTGTCTGTCAAATAACTAAATAAATAAATAGGAATTTGAAGAGGGAGGGGAGTAAAGCCAAATGAGTAGAGAAAGATAACTAAGGACAAAATGTTAGTCACATAAGGATAAGATGTTAATCAAAGTAAACTTACCTCCGCAATCCCATACCCCCCTGTTAAAAATAGCATTTTAGCTTATTTTATGCCAAGTGGCAGAAGGGTATTAGAACTATTATATGTTATAGACAAGGGATGATGTTCAGTCATTATTTATTTTCTACTCATCTCCTTTTTTAAAAAAGAAATCCATCTTCTTACATATACTGAAAAATTTTTTGTGATGATTTAATATACAAATCTCATAAGCTTTCCTTAATCTTGGATGGATGTAATCCGGAAACCAAGCTTTGTCTCAGATTCTTAACAATAAATATTCTAGTCAATGTTCTTCATTAAAATCATGATTTGGACTCAAATCTGTGTTATATCTTCTTTGAAGTTCTTCAAACTCCTTGTGCTTTCATGGTCTGGTTCTCCTTCTCCCTTTAATGGTAGCTAAGTGAATCAACGTCTTGGAATCAAACTCTGGGAACTGGGCATTCTTACCTGAAAAGAGAAGAAGAAAATTCAGAGCTTTCTGATGAGCTGAGCCAGGCAATCTCAAAGCTACAGGTGTCTGGAATGATCTCCTTGGCTTGATGATTCTCCTTTCAAGAGTCACCATTTTAGGGGCGCCTGGGTGGCTCAGTGGGTTAAGCCTCTGCCTTCGGCTCAGGTCATGATCTCAGGGTCCTGGGATTGAGTCCCATATAAGGCTCTCTGCTCAGTGGAGAGCCTGCTTCCCCCTCTCTCTCTGTCTGCCTCTCTGCCTACTTGTGATCTCTCTCTGTCAAACAAATAAATAAAATCTTTAAAAAAAAAAAAAAAAAAGAGTCACCATTTTAGTGACTGGAAGCATTATCCTCTATCTGCCCATGATTGCTTAACATACTTCCCTAAAACTTAGTGGCTTAAAACAACCACTATTCATTCAGTCCCTTGTATGGTAGGTCGGTTCTTGGTTTAGGTTTGGCTTATCTTGGTTGGGCTTGCTCATGCTTTTTTAGCAAGTGGGGTGGGACCGGCTGTATTTTTGATGATCATGGTTGTTAAAGCCAGGTCAACTGGGGCATCTCTCTGCATGGTCGCTCATTGGTTCATCCTCTAAGCTGCTTTACATGGCAATTCACTTCCAAAAGCAACAAATGAGTAAATCCCAATGCATTAACACTTTCCAAGTCTCCACTTATGTCATGTTTGTTACCTGTCCCAAGGTCATATTCAAAGGACTGGAGAAACAGAATCCTCTTAATGGGAGGAATGACAAAGACATGTTGCAGAAGGGTATGGCTACTAGGTAGGGCATCATTTGTGGCCATCTTAGGCAAGTAGCCCATCACAGCTGCACATTCAGATCTATTGAGGATGATGACTGGGCAGTACACCGAGCCAATTACATCAGAATTTCTGGAAGTGGGACATGGCATCAGTGTTTATTCTTTATTTATTTTTAGTTTTTATTTTTTCCCAATGGTCTAAGGCTCTATCTCCAATTCCAGGATGCGAGTCCTTAGAAGAGAATTCGGTTCTCTGAGAAACTCACTTTACAGTTAGTACACTTGTCAATAATTCAGGACTTTTTGATATGCAAATGTTATTTTTGCCCTCCTAACTTGGCAGGTCAATTCAGTTAAAACAGTTAAAATGGATTAGTCTTTGTAGATTGGATTCCCTCAAAAGTTAGCGTGCATCGGAATCACTTGCTGGGCTCACTGAACACAAATCTCTAAACCCCATTCCGAGAGATTCTGAATGAATAGGCTGGCTGTGGGGCCTAGGAACATGCATTTCTGAGGAATTCCCAGGTGATGCTGCTGCTGTTGATCAGAGATGATGTTTCAGGAACCACACGTGTTGACACGGTCTCAATTAAATATCGTCAATTAAATACCGCCTTAGTCTCATTGCCCTATGGAAGGGCTGTGGATATCACCGTGAGCTGAAGTGACTTTTGCAGGAAATTTCAAACTCTTTTACTCCAATGCACTTAGGGACAGCCAGAGTAACTAAGTAATCACTACAAGAGGAAGGGGTCCTCTGATGGGATAGACCCGAGACATTTAAAGTGCCTCTACAGGACATTCACAGGCTAACAGTCCAGTTCTCTACACTTCCCAACTTAGTATTAAATCATCAAAAAAGATGAGGATTTGGAATAGCTGCAGCAAAGAAGCCTGAGATCTTTAGTACCCAACAATAAAAGTGTGAGACTTTATTCAACTCATTCATCCAGCTAGCAATTATCAATCGGAACTCACAAAAGATCTTTGATGAATCCCTGGGAGTCTGTGAACCTGACCTTCTACCAACGGGGAACGAGTGATAATAGAAAAAAATTACTTGCTCTATTCTAGATGAGAGCAAATGCTTTTTAAGTACAGTTATTTGCCATCCATGCCTTGATCACAAGGAACTGAACTCTCTGGTTTATCCAGGATAAACTCTCTGGTTTATCCATAATTGAATGGAGAATGAAGAGGTTCTTATCAGCACTGTCCAGAAAATTATTTTCTATTCTTTACTGTAATCACACATCTATTTATAAAATACACACTCCATCTAAGTATTCCCATCTAATTCTAGGTAACATGAATTCAGCTGTTTGTTAGACACAGCCACTCTCTCTGCGAATCTCCAAAGAGAAGGATGGCTTTATATAACATAGAGGCCATTGCTCAATACTCTGTTTTTCTGCTCAGAGTGATGTTACCAGCTCTGCCAGAGCTTGACTCCTTCACTTTAACCCAATCGAACCAGTGCTCTGCCTGGGCCACTGAGATGCTGTTCCTCTTCCCTTGGCTCTTTAATCATTTCTTCATTTCCCTTCCATTCCCTTCCCTGAGCTCCTGCATTTCCTAATCCCATGTGTCCCTCAATCTCCTGTGTTTGTTGCTCTTTGTGGTCAGTCAGGACACACTTTTTCCTAAAGTCCTTCTCTTTGTCTTCTTTTTTAAATTAAATAATTAAATATGATTAACTGTTTGGCTTAAGTCCTGTGTTAGTCACATGTTATTGGACTGACATATTTCTTTTCTTTTCTTTTCTTTTTTGGTATATATATACTTTTATTTTTTTATTTATTTTCGGCATGGTATATATATATATTTTTAAAGAATTATTTATTTAAGAGAGAGAGCACACATGCATGAGAGCTTTGGCAGGAAGGACAGAGTGAGAGAGAGAATCTTAGGCAGGCTCCATGCTGGGTGGGGCTCAATCTCAGGATCCTGAGATCATGACATGAGCTGAAGTCAGGAGTTGGCCACTTAACCGACTGAGCCACCCAGGAGCTTATTACTAATATTGACATCATTGACTATACACACTGGCTTTGTGTGGCAGGACCACTTGTAGGGGGAATGAATAAACAAATTCACTATGGGTGAATAAATAAACAAATATGAGCCACACTAACATGTTTATCTCAAATGGGTCAACTTGGAGCTATCTGAATATTTGAGTTTCGTAGAAGCCACACCACACACCATAAAACACTAAGGTTGGGACAAATTGTTTCAAATTTTCTAGTTCGAACTTTAGCCAATGTCTTTTTTTTTTTTTTAAAGATTTTATTTATTTATTTGACAGACAGAGATCACAAGTAGGCAGAGAGGCAGACAGAGAGAAAGAGAGAGGGGAGGAAGCAGGCTCTCTGCTGAGCAGAAAGCCCGATGCGGGGCTCGATCCCAAGACCCTGGGATCATGACCTGAGCGGAAGGCAGAGGCTTTAACCCACTGAGCCACCCAGGTGCCCCTAGCCAATGTCTTAATAGAAAATAATTTGCAGGCTCTGACTTTACCACATCTTTCTTTCTAGGATTTCAAATTCCATATTTCTTCTCTTGTCTCAGGCAAAGTCAGATGTGACCAACTGGAACATTTCCTTTAAAAATTTAGTAATCTTTTAAAATGTGTATAGTCTGATCGTATTTGTTGATTGCTTGCAGAGTTAGCTCATTACCTTTACTGCCATTCCTGATATATTTCAACTCATTTATTCCATTTCATTTTGCACTTCCTACTTGACCTATTTTTAGAAGTATAGCTTTCTGTTCTCCTTTCTTATTTTGTTTGGAGTTGGTTTTCACTGAATTCTAACTTTTTCTCCCTACTAAAAAACATAATTAATATTCATTTCTTTTAGAAAATACCCTGGGTGTACCTAGATGGCTCAATCGATTGGGCATCCAACTCTTGGTTTCCGTGATCTCAGGGTCCTGGGAATGAGCCCTGCTTTGGGCTCTGCAATCGAGCCTGCTTGGGACTCTCTATCCCTCTGCCCTTCTCCCTGCTCTCTCTCTCTCAAAGAAATAAATCTTAAAAAAAAAAATCCTGGAAAATTTAATATCACTGTTTAACAAAATAATAGTGTAAAATAAATATCAGTATATCCACCTGCCTCCTGAACAACACAATTATTTTAAGTTACTTTAAATATAATGACCTACCCAAGTTATATGTAATGTCTAGTATTTTGGGGTCTATCTTGAATTTTTTATTTTATTTTGTTTACACTTTGAAATATATTTGCCTGGTTTCTTCCTAATGCACATTCTTTGTTTTGTTTTAAGATTTTTATCTATTTATTTGACAGAAAGAGAGAGAAGGAGAGCACAAGTACAGGGAGCTGCAGCAGAGGGAGGAGCAGCTCCCCACTGAACAAGGAGCCTGATATGGAACTTGATCCCAGAACCCTGGGAACATGACCTGAGCTGAAGGCAGATCCTTAACTGACTGAGCTACCCAGGTGCCCTGTCTAAAGCACATTCTTTCAAAGCTTTTTATTTTATTTTATTTTTAAAGATTTTATTTATTTACTTGACAGAGAGAGATCACAAGTAGGCAGAGAGGCAGGCAGAAAGAGAGGGAAGCAGGCTCCCTGCCGAGCTGAGAGCCCGATGTGGGACTCGATTCCAGGACCCTGAGATCATGACCTGAGCGGAAGGCAGTGGCTTAACCCACTGAGCCACCCAGGCACCCTCAAAGCTCTTTAGAGAGGAATCATTTGTGTCTGTCTCTCTCTTAAAATATGACAAGAGCATATATAATGAATGTGTAGTTTAAAGGGTATTAGAGAGGGCACGGATTGCATGGAGCACTGGGTGTGGTGCAAAAATAATGAATACTGTTATGCAGAAAATAAATAAAAAATAAATTAAAAAAATATATCAAAACTGACGTCCACCTAGTTTAAGGTTTCCCAGTTTCTCTTTCTTAAGCTTTCATTTACATTCCAGTGAAGTTAACATACAGTGTATGTATGTGAACATATGCAATATTAGTATCAGGTATACAATATAGTGATTGAACACTTACATACAACATCCCATGCTCATCACGAATGACAAGTGAACTCCTGAACCCCTATAACCTATTTCACCCATTCCCCATCCACCTCCATTCTAGTAACTATCAGTTGTTCTCTATAGCTAAGAGTTTGTTTCTTTTTCTGTCTCTCTCTCTGTCTTTTTCCCCCCTTTGCTCATTTGTTTTGATTCTTAAAGCCCACATATGACTGAAATCCTATGGTATATGTCTTCCTCTAATTGACTTATTCCACTAAGCATAATACTCTCTAGCTCCATCCATGTTGTTGCAAATGGCAAGATTTCAATCTTTTTTATGGTGAGTAATAGTCCATTGTATATATATACCACATCTTCTTTATCCATTCATCAGTTGATGGACACTTGGGTTGTTTCCATAATTCGCTATTGTAGGTAATGCTGCTATAAACATCTGAGTGCATGTATCCCTTTGAATCAACATTTTTGTATTCTTTGGGTAAATACCTAGGTATTGCTGGGTCCTAGGATGATTCTATTTTTAACTTTTTGAGGAAACTTCATACTGTTTTCCAGAGTGGCTTCACCAGTTTGCATTCCCACTGATAGTGCGGGAAGGTTCCCTTCTCTCCACATTTCCATCAACACCTGTTGTTTCTTACGGTTTTGATTTTAGCCATTCAGATGGGTGTAAGGTGAGATCTCATTGCCCAGTTTCTGTTTGTCTGAAAATGTCCATATTTTGTCCTCGTTCTCAAAAGATTTGTTTAAATTGAGTATAGAATTTTAGATTGGCCAATATCTTCTCACTTAAAAAAAAATCCCAGTGTAGTTAACATACAACATTATATTAATTTCAGGTGTATAGCCTAGTGAGTCAACAATTTCATATATCACTCAGGGCTTACTGATAGATCTTCTCACTTTGAAGGTGTCACACTCTTTTCTCTCTTCCAATATTTTTTTAAGAAGAAATTGGCTGTCTAAAGTTTTTCCTTTGTAGGTAATGTGTTTTTCCTTCTGGCTGCTTTTAAGATCTTCTCTTCTGTACTTATTAAAATATATCTAGGTGCTAGGTTTTTATTGCACTTCATAAAATTCTATCAGTTTTGGAAAATTATAGCCATTTCCTCTCACATATTGTGTCTCCCCATCACTTGGTTTTCTCCTTCTGAAACTGAGTTTGTGTGTATTGGAATGTCTCATTCTACCATCCCCAACCCTTAGCCTCTCTTTTATAATTTTCATCTCTTGCCCTATGAGTTGTATTTTGTATAACTTCTTTAGATCTGACTCCTCAGCTGTGTCCAGTCTGCTTAATCTATTCATTAGGTCTCAGATTATTTTTCAAATCTCCCTGGTAAACATTAATAAACTCTTGTTCCCTCATCATTATTTCAGTATCTGTTTGGATTTTTAAAAATATATTAAATGAATTTATTTCCTATTTCTTATATATTGATGTAGACATTAGCTGTTTTTGTAGGTTTTATTCTGGTGACCTTTCATCCAGCTTTGTTCATTAAAACCAAAGATCTGGGATTTTGCTCCCTCCTGCTAAATTCAAGACTTCATGAGAAGTACAGATCTACCTGGTTAACCTTACCAGTCACAGGGCGAAAAGCCAGAGCAGAAAGAGAGTGTGCTAGTGTCCTCAGATAGATTCTGCCTTGTATCCCTGCCACACAGAGACAGAAACCATGGTTCCAGTCATGACTTAAGCTGAGGAGTGAAAGGACCGGCAGGAAGACCAGTCCCAGTTGACTTTAACCAGGCTGGTTAAAGAAAGAAAATACAGATGAGGTTTTTGAGACCCAGTAACTTAACCCACTGGTGAAATCGCTCAATAAAGATCAATACGTGCTCGAATTGATTGGTCAGTATTCCTCGCTGGGGGGAGGCAAATGATGGGTGAGAGGGAGTGGGGAAACCAAAGTGTTGGCAGAAGTCTCCTCCTGAAAGAGACCCATAGAAGACATTTTGGTTTCCCACATCACAGTCTCTAGTCTCAACTTTGATTCCAGCTGTAGCTGTTGTGTGTGGTTCTGTGTGAACGCAGTCATTCTGCTAACATCATTGCATTGGACACAATTGTGTCTAGCTTTCCACTTTTGAGCCTTGATTGACGCCTCAGGAAGCTGCTCAGCCTTCCAGCAAGATGGTATCACTCAACCCACAGAGAGGTGCGGCTGATGGGAAGACTGGCTGTCTCTTTAGGAAACTCCCAGTGATGGTGTCTTTGGGTCTTTTCTCCTGGGTTGCTAATATTCCCCAAAAAGACTGTCTTATCTTCTCCCTCCGTTTCATAGCTGAACTAGGAAGAAGGCAAAGTTCTCCACATTGAATACATGCTTATGTAATTTTCTGTTTGCAATTGGGGAATCAGCCACAGTGATGACAAAAATCTTCCATGTCCTCAATGACGTTCACAAAAACCATCCACGGCCAGAATAGTCATTGAATATTTTCCAGGTAGAAGTCATAGCAATTATCTCTGTTTCTTGTAGAACACCAAGATATGGGTCTTGGTTTTTCATGGCAGGCTGTTTCTTTTGAGCTTAGCTCAATCCTCTGGAAAAAATGAAGCAAATTTATCATAATCATGGTGAAGGGAAGAATCATTTAAATTCAGCCCAGATATATGTGAAAACAGCTTAGTAACTTTTCTCTAGCATCAGAATTAATCGTCAACTGTGTAGTGTTTAAGAATTTTTTTCATTTTGAAAAAATTCAAATACTCAAAAAGTAGTACAATGAACTTGTACTATTTAAATCCACCAATTAACATTTTGTCACATTTGCTTCCCTTCTCTGTCCCTCATTCTGTATCTCTGTTTCTCTATATCCCTTGTCTCCCGGTATGTGTGTCTAAATGGATATACAAATACATACACATGTATATTTGATGAATGGTTTGAGGGTAAGGTGCTGACATCACCTTTATTCCTAAATATCTCTGCTTGCATCTGCACAGACAAGTGTATTTTCTTACATAACCATAGAACTATGATAAAAATCAGGAAATTGAACATTGACACAATGTTGTTATCCAATACAGAACACATATTCAAATTTTGCTAAGTACCTTAATGTCTTTAACAGCAATATTTCTCCCCATCTAGAATCTATTACAGATTCAGGCATTTTATTTAATTGTTATACCTTTCTAGTCTCCTTTAATCTGGAGAAGATCATCAACCCTTTTTCTTTTTTTGTCTCTCATGACATTGATTTTTTGAAGAGTACAGGCCAATTTTTTATGCAATCTGCTGACATAAATAAATAGCTTTTAAAATAGCTGATCTCAGAATGGGTTGTACTTCAAGTCTGTAGACATAATAGCAATCAGATTAAGGCAGTTTGTGGCTTGAATTTTGTAAAACTACTTCCTCCTTTTGCCTTCAAAATACTCTGTACCATATGGGTATATATATAGTTCAATTAGAAGAAAATAATGAACTTAGGGCTTTGAGACACTCCCTGCCATAATTGAGGTCAATCCTGTGGTGCCACAGAGGTGTGGTTAGGAATCAATGGTCTATCGCGAAACACAGACCATACAGATTTTAACACGTTTGGAAGACCAGTTATCTCAATAACTTATCTTAAGAAGCCACACGTCTGGAAATAAACCTTAGAGTAATACATAAAATTAAATTTGTATCAAGAAAATGATTTTTTTTGGATACAAAAATCAAAAAATATTGGCTTGCCTACTTAGAGAATAAGACTGGTGAGTCTATACAGTTCACTCGAACTATGATATATGGTAACCTACTTTTTATATGATTTCCCTTTAGAACTAAAATCCTAGTTATGATGAAGAAAAAGGATATTAATTATTAAAAAAGTGTTCCAATATCCAAAACACAGAAGGTAAGCTGCATTTATATATAGCAGTCCAGCTCCCTGAGCTTTTACCATTGAGTATGTTCCAACTGAGCCAAAGCTCCATTGTTGCAATGCCATTGAGGAACAATCTGCAGAAGGATTTTCCCCTTAAGGATTCTGCTTTTTAGAAGGACATGAAAGACAAACATGAACCCAAAATGGATAAGGAAGACAAAGAACTGTCAGTGATGCTTAATCTCTGGATTCCTACAGGTCAATGGACCGGGAAGCTGGGACTGCTGGAGTTGAGGGGAACCGGTAAGTCATATTTATTCTATTAGCCTTCAAGTGTGGAATTTCCTTATTTGCTCTGTGTTTTGTGTAAATAATCTGATTAGAAAGGAGGTCCAAAGTAATTTTTCAGACACAGGTGATGTTTGCACATTTTCATGATTTCCACCCTACCCCTCAGTCCACACTGTACTTTCTACACTATAATAATTGCCTTATAATTGTGTCTAATTTCAGGACATTTCTGCTTTGTCTTAAATGGATACTGGTTAAAATGATACTGGTTACTCAGAACTCTTCACTGAATGCCTCAGAATTCGTTTCAGTTGTTGGTACTAAAGTCAGCCGCTGAACTATCAAAGTGTCTGTCAGACTCAAGGAATTGGAAATAATAATTTGCACAGCATTCCAGATCAAAAGAGGGAAGGAAACTGTTATTCACAGCCACTTCTCTGGGAACATTATTATTCCTTTCGGATTGAAGCCATGGGAATATGCTGTAAAACATATGTTTTTAGAATGTGTAATTTAACATGAGATGTTGTCATAAAAAGAAAATTAGAGTTGTATTTAGCTTGAAATCTTCCTATTAATCTTTTTCACCCTTTCTTTCATTGTTTTGAATGAAGTTGGTTGTCCATTAGGAAGAAAACATAGGTAATTTTGTATTCTTGATTTAAATGGAAGATAGTGAAACTGTTCACAATAATTTAACATTTTTTATGTGCTCCTTTCATGTGGGGACAGTGCACTCAAGTAAGTGACTATGGTCCCATAAATGAATAATTCATTTGATTACCTCATTCCTGTCCTTCCCTTTACAATTGTAATGGAGTTATAGAAACTGAAATGTGACTTCTACCCAGTGGATTTAGTGCCTTTGAGTGAACTAACATGCAAGTCATCTATAAAATATTTTTGGTTTGTCTGTATGAATGAAGGGATTTAGAAATAAAAGGAGGAACTAAAATAGCCCTTTTTTTTTTTTTTAGATATTGGGAGATGAAACTCAGAAACACTGAAGGGCTTCAGATACATTACAGAGACAATATCAGTAACAGAAACTCCATAGCCTCCCTTTGTTTCCCATTAAATGTTCTTATTTTTGGAGCACTTTTCTTCCTGTTACAGCAGCAGCATATAACTTAGGATAAGCTTTTCCCTGAGGTCTGAGAACTGAAGCTTTAGGAAGGTTTTCAGGCACCAAACCCTCAAAACTGCTCTCCTAGAGAGGGTGAGTGATCGGTGGATTAAGAGCAAGGCAGGAACTGGAGGGGGTGTCATGTATAAGAGGTTTTTCAACTCTTTTTAGTTGGGGACTCAGTTTTCTTAGTTAAAATGCTTTCTTTCTTGTTAGTTTCCTTTCCTCCTTTCCCACTAACCTCTTTTCTCTTCCATACCTCTCTGTTCCATGGTCTACTATGTTGACCATGTTCGTACACACACACACACACACACACACACACACACACCCTGGTGGAAGACATAGGCCAGTTGAGTATTACATGGACACTGTTGTGACTGGAACCCAGTACAGAATGATAATGGGCAATGAGGTTAAGGATACTACCTGAAGACTCTTTCTCCCATAGGGCAGGGGTTGGCAAGCTACAGTCCACTGGCTAAAACTTTTCTCCCCCCCCCTTTTTTAAACAAAGGCTGATTGGAATACAGTTATCCCCCATTTATTTGCTTATTGTCTCTGGTTGCTTTCAGGATACAGTGGATGGCAGATTTGAGTAATGGTGACAGAGACCATACGGCCTGCCAAGCCTGAAATATTTATTATCTGGCCCATTATGAAAAACATTTGCTGACCCCTACTAAAAGCCAAAACATTATTTCAGAAACGGTGGTCCCAGACCAGCAGATCCAGCATCATCTAGAAAGTTAACAATGCAAATTCTCTAGCCCCATCTCTAATGTAAAGAATAAAAGTATTTGAGGGTAGGTAGGGCCCACAATCTGTCTTTTTTTTTTTTTTTTAAAGAATTTATTTATTTATTTGACAGAGAGAGAGAGATCACAAGTAGGAAGAGCAGCAGGCAGAGAGTGAAGGGGAAGCAGGCTCCCCTCTGAGCAGAGAGCCCAATGCAGGGCTCAATCCCAGGACCCTGAGATTATGACCTGAGCTGAAGGCATAGGCTTAACCTACTGAGTCAATCAGAAGCCCCCACAATCTGTCTTTTAACAAACCCTTTGGGTAATTGGGATGCACTCTTAAGACTTTCCTGGGTCAGAGCCTCTCAACCAGATGGTGTTAATGGGTTGCAGGTGTGGCAAAGAGATTGGTCTATAGGTCATGGTTGGCATCATGTAGGATCACACAGGATAACAATCTGGGGCAGAGCATAATTCAAATTGTGTTTTAGAAATTCATTTGAACTAAGCAGGTAGATAAAGATTTCCGTACAGAATGGATTTCCTATCAATCTCAGAGGTTATTTTGTAATAACAACAACAAAAATGAACATTTTGATAATATTTTATAGTTTACAAAGTAGTCCATAGTAATCTCAAAAGACATTTCCAGATTGAAAGTGTTACCTTAAGATGCATAAAACCTTAGTTTAGAGGGCACATATCTACATGTATTGTGTTTGTGTGTATTTAACACCTTTTCTTTAAGAAAAAGAAATATCTTTGAGGTAGACTCAGTAAAGGGATATACAAATTTATTTTAAAAATATCCTTAGTACCAACCTGTTATATCAAGCTTTAAACAAATATCATATGATATGAATATCCAGGCTGGATAAATTAGCCCAGGAGATCATTTTGAAGATACTCAGTAAGTGACTTATTTGAAATATTAATCTCCCAGATTGCTTCTAAATAAGACTCTAGTGACAACAATCCATTGCAAGTCATGTTTTTAGAACATTTCTCTTGCTCTTGCTCTCAACAAGGCATGCCTGTAGGCTAACCTGTTCATAACTGACAAGTGCATGCTTGAATGTCAACTAGCCAGTAATAAACAGTGGCCCACTGCCCATCCATCATAAAGATAAAGAATGTTGACTTTTAGTGGTTTGTAGACTAGGGCCAAAACAGAACATTGGCCTTGGGAATTGGGCATGTAGTCTATTGACGCTTGGTCTTCAGATTCCTTTCTGCAAATTTCTGTCCTGGAATTTAGGCTGATTCCAGCTTCCCTAGAACTATGTCAGATCAGTTGGGTCCAGGATGCTTTGAAAATTTGCTGTGGTTTTTGTCTATCTAGGGATTTCCGCCATGCTCAGGGTCTTGTCCCATGTGTTGCTATCGGTCCAGTTTGGCCTCAGACAATATTTGGACTGGCATGCTCTGCTAACCCTGTCCTTGCCCACCAAATACACACATATACACACATGTCACAGAAGCACTTGGACATTTAGACCCCCCAAACCTGTGGGGATATGAGATAGTGGTGCAAGCCCTCCATGGGATAACTCAATCAGACTTACTTTGAATCATTGCATGGTTAAAGCAAGATCACAAATGTCACAGAGTGGGGCAAAACCCTTCCCACCTCTGTAAGGGGCTTTGTGTGCATGTGTGCCTGCCTCAGATGGCATGCACCTTATTGGGCCTAGGGGTATATGCACTACCAGAGTGGTTTGCCATGAGAGGCAGAAAGAGGTCTACACTGGTCCTGTGTGGGCATTTCCAGGCTCCTGGGTATGCAAGATGTAATCTGAAAGAGGAGATGGGAACTCTGGGTAGGCTTGTTCTCTGAACCTAGACTTCTTGCTTCATGGGAAACATAACAGCTAGAGGAAGACTAGTGGGGGATGTGGACAGAGGGCTAGGTTGACCAAGTCTGAAAGTGGCTTTAGATAGACCTTCTCAACCTTCTCATATTGACATTGGTGGCCATATAATACTTTGTTAGGGGAGGCACTGTTGTGTATGTGACATCCTCATTGGCCTTTACCCACTAGATGCCAGTAGCATCCCAACTGTGCCACCAAAAATGTTTCCAGACAACTTCTGGCACATTTGGTCAAAAGTCTCTGGAAGATGGAATCATCCCTGGTTGAGAGCCACTGTTCCTCCCCAAATACCACTTAGTTCCAGCATTATGGGTCTTCCTCGATCAACTCAAAACCAGATTCTCCTTCACTAGGCTTTTAAAACAAGAATGAAATGCAAAGTGAGGAAGATCCATTATAATACATCCTATGTGATCCGTGTGGGGAATGGTGGTTCCTAGCCTTGTGAGATTTGCTCACAATCACATTGGGAGGTAAAGTCAGAAATCTGTGTCCTCAAATTTTATCAGCCTGATATTAGGACCAAATCCATCAGGCAGATGGCTGCTATTTCAGAATCAAACATCCAAGAAAAACTCATCTCTTGCACTGTTTCTATCAAATGCATACAGTGAAAATACAGACTTTGATTCCATTAACTCAGAGGAATATCTATTTGGTGCTATAAATCCAAGGTTGAGAACAGAATGCAAATGTTCAGAGTAGACATGCTCGCCACCGAAATACATCAAGAATAATGGATATTACATTTCACTTCCATTGTCAATGTGTGTGTGAGTCGCATAGGCTAGGGTCTGCTTGAAATTATGTTTCAATCATTCCCCCAAATAAGAATATAAAAGTAATTAACAGGTTATTTGCTTATTCCAAAACATCCAAATTCATGTTGTTGAGTTTTTCTTCTCCTTTTTGTTTTATTTTTCTGTGTATGTGTGGGGGGCATGCATATTAAAGAAGAAATTTTGTTCCAGTTAGGCAGGAAAATATAGGAAATTATATAGAGCAGTAGTCAGCCTGTGGGCCAAATCCAGCCAGTTTCTGCTTTCTAAATAAAGTTTTATTGGAACACACTTAAGCCTGCTTATTTATTTATTTGTTTGTTTGTTTGTTTATCTGAGAGAGAGAGAGAGCCCAGCAGGCAGAGGGAGATGCAGGCTCTCCATTAAGTAAGGAGCCCGAAGCGGAACTCGATGCCAGACCCTGGAATCTTGACCCAAGCATAAGGCAGACGCTTAGTTAACTGAGGCAACCAGGCACCCTTAAGCTCATTTATTTACATATTTTCTATAACTGCTTTCATAGTACAATAGCCAACCTGAGTAGTTGCAACCAACTGAGACTCTATAGCCTGCAAAGTTGAAAATACTGATCTGCCTTTTACATGAAATATTTTTTGACCTCTAATACAGGAGATGCAGGTATCTCTCTCTCTCTCTCTTTTTTTAAAAAGATTTTATTTATTTATTTGACAGAGAGAGAAATCACAAGTAGGCAGAGAGGCAGGCAGAGAGAGAGGGAGAAGCAGGCTCCCCACTGAGCAAAGAGCCTGATGCAGGGCCTAATCTCAGGACTCTGAGATCATGACCTGAGCCAAAGGCAGAGGCTTAACCCACTGAGCCACCCAGGTGCCCCCCCCTCTTTTTTAAAAGATTTTATTTATTTGAGATATAAAGAGAGCATGAATTGGGGGCAGAGGCAGAGGGAGAAGCAGGCTCCCCACTGAGCAGGGAGCCTGATGTGGGGCTCAATCCCAGGACCCAGGGATCATGACCTGAGCTGAAGGCAGACACTTAACCCACTGAGCCACCCAGGTGCCCTTGTGGGATGTCTCTCAAGAAAGCTTCCAAATATTTAAATACATGCTTAAGTTGCCTTAAGTTTCAGTCCCTTTTTATGACTGTACACTTAGGCTCATATTTTGTGTTGATGAGGATTTCAATAGCTATTTCCTATAATTTTCTGGACATGCCATAATGCAAGTTATTTAATTTCTGTTTCAGCTTTGGGCATCAACCACTGGTTGATGGGGGAGGATGCATTTCCCAATGAATAAATCTAGGTTCTTTCTACCCTAGATGGTTGTCACAGAGCTTCTTGGTTAAACTTACTGATAAAAGTATCTCAAATCCAATTATACCTCCTTAAATGACTAAACAATGTAGTAAATGTTGGAATGGACTTTGGAATAAGTAATTTTCTTTCTTTTTCTTAAAAGCTTTCCTAATATTTGGACACTGCTCATATTTTCTTCTTAGTACAAGAAATACTTTCAGCTGGGTTCTTCGGTGTTGCTCATGTGGAAAGATGGCAGGCAGCTATTTTGAGGACTACCATTTGTCATTAAGATGATTGTCCTGTTATTTGATGGCATTTTTATATTCTGATTTTTCCTTTCTGATTCAGGGTAAGTCAGGGATAGAATTCCATTATGACGCTTTGTGCACTTGTGTTTTTCTCCAGTTGTCTACAATGCTTTGTGTAAGTTGTGCTTAAGAAGATTGAAGAACCATTGAAAATGCTTAAGAATTAAAAAAAAATCTTAAGGCCCCAGTCTTTCTTATAATAAATATTATATAATACTTATATATCACAGATCTATGGCTCTAGTGTACTTACAATCTATATCTATATCTATATATATGTATATAATACCAACTATTGGTATTATAATATGTAATAAAATATTAAGTCTTACTATATATGTGTGTGTGGAAGTGTGTATAAACTCTATGTTTGTAGGTATATGAAGGTATGTGCCTATCTTACAGTGTGTGAGAAACAATGATCTATGAACAAAATTGAGGGTGGGACCTTGAAGCAGGAAATTGCCTGTCAAGGTCAAATGTTCCTTGATGGAACTGAACTTGTTTATATTGACCTTATTATCTTTGTGCTGCTTAGAAAACGCTGATTATGTAAAAGAAAACATTCTTTACTCTGTCGGCTTTTAACTTTTGGAAGCAGATTCCTTCTTTCCTTCTACATTTTATTCTTTACCGGATTTTCTCTTTGGCTCACTCCCTGAGGTGTTGCCTCCAATCCTTAAGTGTTCCTTCTCCATGGTTTTGGTGGCATCTCCTACAAATCCTGCCTTCGAGGCAGCATTCTTATCTCCTGGTTGGAGATGACAGGACTCAGGGCTCCCCAAAAACACAACATCTTTAGTTCTTAATTCCTTCTTTCTGTTGACTTTTCCTTGCTAAATCACAGCCAGGTGTCCTAGGGTCATAAGGAAAACAGCTCCACCAGCCCAAACTTACCCCCTGTGATGGAGGGCTCCTTAAACAGAAGCTGAGTGTAGATACCATCTTTGTTGCCCTTTTAGAGGAAGCACTTCCTCAGACTTCTAGTCTACCTTCCTCACCTTGTTGGTTTACCCCCTCCCCAGCTGCCAGACTGTGAGTAGCCTATGGAGAAGAACTAGGTCTTGATTATCTTCCTAGTCCTCCGAGGAGCGTCTCTGGACATCGTCAGTGACACATGATTATTTATTGAGTGAAAAAGATGATAAAAAATTCATTTTAAGCAGTTTCTATCAGAAAGAGAGTTTAAGTAAACAATGGATTTTTGTCTCATGCCACTTGAACTGACCCAATTTCTGATACTTACATGTCACGGAGGTCATGGATTTCATAGCTGGGGAGGAAACTGAAGTCATACACAGTCCAGTCATCTCAGCTGACTGTTGAGAAGTGTGAGGCTCAGAGAGGAAAGGAGAAATAAACAATTACAGGGCACCTGCTCTATGTCGGGCAGTGCTTGGCAATGTCTAATCTTCATGGTAACCCCTTGCACACTCATTATTCACTCTAAGAAATAGGAGCGTCCTATGAGAAGTCATGGCATGACAGGCTTCAACGGACAGGCTCAAGTTCCCAGATCCTGAGCAGAGCTGGCCCTGCCGAGCTTTGAAGCCACGGTCACTTCCTCATACCCTGTCAAGACAGTCCCTGAGTACTATAATTTTGCATTGCCTGATATTAACTGAAAATCACATAATAGCTAACTGACAAGAAATACAGAGAGGGGGAGAGAAATATGTTACAAGATATTACAAAGAACCATCAGCCTTATCTATGATTGAAGAAATCTGATAGGGCAAAAGGACCTGCTTCCTCAACAAATAAATGATATTAACCCACTACCACCACCCCAACAGGTTGGAGAGGATTCCGAGAGGGACTTAAGGGACATATTTTCCAAATACAACCCATGGGACCTGGACAGTATCCCGAGTCACAAACCAACTGTAAGTGGGAAAAAACAACAGCAACATTGAGAGCCCTGGGGAAATTGAACACGGACGAATATAAGATGATATGAAGAACTATTGTGAATTCTTTTTGATTAGGAAACTACCATTTTGATTATGTGTAAAAAATCCTGGTGTGTTAGAGATTCGTATATAATCAAGGGTGAAGAAATATGATACTGGGATTTATTTAAAATATTCCAGATGAATTAATATACTATTTACTTAATTAAAGGCATGTGTTTAAATAAAAGCTGAAATTCCCAGAGCCATTAATTTGGTCTGGCTGTCAGGGAAGGTACAGTTCTCTTCTGGAGTCTTAGGCGGGATTCAAATTCCTCATATACATTTAAGAAGACTCCATGTTAAAACAAAACCAAATTTCTCTAAAATCAGAGTGTATGCAGAATGATAATCTCAGGTAGAATTGAAACAGTCCACTCTGCCTCTAGGAACAGACAGTCACAGTGAGGATAAGATGGTTCCTGCTCCTTGAAAACCCTCCAAGGTCATCTGACATGTCCAGCTTGGAGGCATCTCTTCAAACCAAAGCAAGGACGTTTCTATCTTAGGGTCCTTGGGGTTAGAAGCTCTGAAGTGAGTAAAACGCATGGGCAAAATAACAGTTATTTTCAAGGATTTTTGAAAAGCTGAGGAATGGGTGAATGCACAGCTCATTTACAAAGGTGTGCCTGCAGCCCCCTAAGAAACCCCATCTTCTTCTTGACAATTCTTCCAAAGAGTACTCCAGAGGAAAGAAAAGAAAGGGCTCAATTCCTGCTGGCCTCTGCCCATGAAATTCCTCTAGCTTCCCAGCTCTGTGTTAAAATTTACAGAGAGGCAAGAATTGAGGGAAGGGAGATAAGACCTCCATGGTTTTAGGGGAGTCTAAAACTTTCTGCGTCAGGGTGAAAAAAGGGAATCCCCAATTTCTGCACCAAGAACAATCTTTTAGAGCTCTAAATACCAGCGCATCTCTCCCTATAGTGTACACACAAAAATACCCTGGAGATTTTGTCAAAATGTAGATTCTGAATCAGCTAGCTGGTCCAGTGGAGGGGTGGGGGTATGGGGTGGGCACCAAGATTCTGCATTTCTGATAAGCTCCCAGAAGATGTGCTACTGCTGCTGGTTGTCCACTGACCACACTTTGAGTAGTGATCATGTGGCTACTTTTAGAGGTGGGATAGAATTTTCTTGTTTATCTTTTTTCGAGGGTCTTTATTATGTAGCATTTGTGAAAACTAATCTCTTACCCTATGTGAGTGCTGTCAGAGAGTGAGTCTAATGAAGACTTAATTTTGAATAAATGGTGACCATTTACAACTCGGTAAATCTTCAGAAAGGATTGGAGGAGGAAGCAGTGAATAGGGACTGGGGACAAACATTTCTTTTGTTCTGGGCTTTTTTTCCCATATATTTTTCTCATTTAAGCCTTACAAAACCCCTCTGAGGTGGATGTTATTGTCCCCATTTTATAATAATAAGAAACTGAATCACAAGCTTAAAACCATCCAAAGCAAAATGTGGGAAATTCTACAAGAAAAAATGACCTAGTTTCTTAAAAAATAAATGGCATATAAAAAGGAGGAGGGGCAGGAGCTGTCTCAGATGAAAAGAGACTGGAGAGACATACCAAGCAAATGCAGTATCAGAATCTTGCCTGGGACCTGATGTAGCCAAAAAACCTCCCATCAACAGCATTTTTGAGACATTCGGTAAAACAGATCATGATGTATTATGTATTAAGGAATTGTTACTGATTTTGTGAGGTGTGGTAATGTTACTGCAATTATGCTATAAAACAGAGTTCTTATCAGTCAGAGACTGACTGGTGAAATTATATCCTGTCTGGATTTGCTTTAAAATATTACAGCAGGAAAAAAAAAAAAAAAGGTGGAGTAAAAGTGGGGGTGGGTTGGGGGAGGAATCAAAGAAATTAGGATGAGGCAATGTGGTAAATATTATTTTTTAGAACATTTTTGGAGATAATTTTAGATTTATACAAAGGTTGGGCTATTTTTAGCACAGAGGGTCTGACTGCATATCACCTGACTTCTGCTAATGTTTACATCTTCTATAACCATGGCACCATGATCAAGACTGGAAATTGATATTGATAGACCACTAGTAACTGATGTAGAGATTTTATTATAATTTCTCCTTTTCCTCCCAGCCTCTGCCAACACATATTCTTTTTCTACTGCAGGTTTTACCTCCAAGTCCCCAAGTGCATTTAATTGTCATGTCTCCTTAGTCTCCTTGAATTTAAAGCAGTCCCTCAGTCTGTCCTGTCTTTCATGCCCTTGACACTTGGGAAGAGTGCTGATGAGTTATTTTGTAGAATGTTTTTCAATTTAGGTTTGCCTGATGTTTCCTCATGATTAGATTGAGGTTATGTTGATAGTAACTGAAGCTGGGTGACATACATACCTATGTTTTAATTTTACTGTTCTTTCTCCTTTGGGGCATGTTTGAAAGTTTCTATGCAAAAAACATTTTTCTTTTTACTTTTTTTTTTTTTTACAAAGGAGAATAAGGTTACGTAACTTCTTTACCTTAATTTAGTTGTTAGATAAGCAGTTCTGGGATTAGAACCTAGATTAATTTGATTTAAAAAATCTGTGACTCGGGGCGCCTGGGTGGCTCAGTGGGTTAAGCTCAGGTCATGATCTCAGGGTCCTGGGATCGAGGCCCGAATCGGGCTCTCTGCTCAGCAGGGAGCCTGCTTCCCTCCCTCTCTCTCTGCCTGCCTCTCTGTCTACTTGTGATCTCTCTCTGTCAAATAAATAAATAAAATCTTTTAAAAAAAAATCTGTGACTTTTACATGATAAAAAGTATGACACAAAATAAACGATGTTTAGTTGTCAAGGTTGTGTTCATGGGTGAGCCCTGTGAAACATTTTTTACTGCTCTGAAAATAATTAATGAAGCCCCAGTTAATGGGTACATACCAATAATGGATGTATTAGGTCAAGACTGAATTGTCTTACAGGATGCCTCATTATGTATGAGAAACTAAAACCCACAAAAGTTAGCTAAAATAAATATTGAATATATGATAAAAGGGTGGGACATAGAATTCAAAATCAAGAGAATAGCAGACTTCCCCTGGGACAAGAATTGGGAAAAACAAAACCATAAACACTTTATATGGATCTATTTATCTGTCTGTTTCTCTGGAGACACATGAAATGGATGATTTTCTGCTTCTCTGTGTGTCTGCTTCATTATCTTGCTTCTCTGGGTAATCATTCTTCATTTTATATGCTCATAAAATAGTAGATGTCTGCTTCATCTTGAGTCTGTAGGACCTTAGATATAGGGGTTATTACCAAGAGATTTTCAACTTCTAGGCTTCTTCATTCAAAATCCTCATTCATGTAATCCAGTTTCCCCCATCTTATAGGTTAAATGACCATGCTAGTTCAATGAGCTGTGGCCAGTGAGAGGTGCGGACTTATGGTACCCACAGTAACAGGAACCTGCTGAAATGCTATGGCTAAAAATGAGATCAGGGGATGGTGAGGTCAGGCTAACGTAAGAAGAAACAAGAAAAATAATACTTCATCCCGCGGAATCGGCCATTGATAAACTTTGTCCACTTTTTCTTGATTCCAAACTCTCAGAAGTTGTAAGTGCTGATTCCTGATTTTCACCGTTGCCGAAGGAAAAAATTATCTATTAACCCTAGCTGATACGAGTTTCTTGAAAGTCCATGATTTTGTATCAAAGAACGGGCATAGTACTGAATTCTTTGGGTAGGATGGCACCATACTTATCCTTGAGGCGATCAGAAGCTAGAAGAGATAGATGAATAACTTAAAAATGCCAATACCAGGGGCGACTGGGTGGCTTAGCTGGTTGAGCATCCCACTCTTGGTTCCAGCTCAGGTCATGATCTTGGCGTTGTGGGATTGAGCCCCCTGCTGGGCTCCATGCTCAGTGCACTCTGCTTAGGATTCTCACCTTCTACTTCTGCCCCTTCCCACCCTGTTCTCTCTTTCTCTCTCAAAATAAAATAAATAAAAATGATGATCCCATGTGATTGATGTGGCAGTGGAAGTATATATAAGATTCATAGGTATAGCATAAAAGGAATTAGTTAACCATGTCTGTAGAGGGTAGGATAAGGAAAGCTTCAGAAAGGGGACATCTGAGCTGGAATTTGAAGGCCAAGTTTGGAGGTGAAACACTTTTCTACAATGACTCTTCTCGTAAGATCAGCTCTCAGTCCATCACCTTGAATCTGTAAGGAAAACCAAACGGGAACCTCCTCCTCAGTTATTGGCCCTCCTGAATAAGCTATATTAGCTTTTAAGTACGAAAATATGGATATTCATATGTGTTCATCTTTCCTGGTAGCTGTTGAATTTGAACTTCTCTCCTTAACTTCTTAGAAAGTGTCTTCAGCCACGAGGCCCTCTTGAAGGGCATCAGTGTTGTACAGTTTAAGGCCGTTGTGAATAGGTTATCTGAACAATCCCTGCATTTGCAGTGGTGGTAGCAGGAGTTGAAGAAGACTGGTGATCTGTTGTCTCTCTTGCCTGCATTGTGAAATTTGAATGTGTACAGTAGGAAGAGCTCTTTAACAATTAGGTAGTTTCACCAACTATTCTGGTATTAGAAAAGCAGCCACAAGAAGAGAACCAGGTACGAAAAAGTGAAATGAGTGTATCTGAGCTGGTGAATTCTGAGAACCAAAATGGTTGGCATGAATCTTTCATTATGTCTCAAAGTGCCCATTTTAATCACAAAGTTGTTGAATTTAAGGGTGGAGGATGGATTTGGTGACTTACCAGGAGGGTTGGGTGGAGAAGATGCATGTATGTAACCAGATGTCACAACATTTAGAATAACCATATGGGTAAAGCACAGCTGGATTTATTATAGAACAATGTAATGTTCATACTTCCTTCTCTGGAACACGCACAAGCAATGTCAGAAAATGCAAAACAAATTAAGTCAAAATTTAAAATGGGCCTGGTTATTTACTATCCTGGGATCCATTGGCCATCTGGAACATACAATAAAAGGAAATCCATTAGAAGGAAACTTCTGAAACATTCAAATGCTGTAGGTTGGCTTTGGAAAGCTTAAAAGAAGAGGACAGCAGAACCAGTTCCTACTTGGACTGGAGTTTGTTTATTTTGCTTGTTTGAAATCCGAGCCAAAGGCCCTAATGGTTTTGACTAGCTGTACATGTTTGTTTCTGTACTTTTGAGCTGGGCCAGTTTCTGCAGATGAGACTGCAGATAGCACGAGACTTTCCCTCTGGTCTTAAGGACCGCCAACATTTCTGGGAAATCATTCCTGAAATTATATCTTCTCCAAGAAGCTGCCTCTGCGTCATGAGAAGAAAAAGTTATTTCCTGTGTTACCATTGACAGAGAAGGTGGAATCATTGTGCTTTGGAGGGGAAAAGACCCATGACCTGTGGGCCAAAGAGTAACCCTTACTCTCAAAACAGCCTGTGCTCCACGTGGGGACACAGGTATCTACCAAAATCCCTTGACATCTCCAAGGGAAAGAGGGGGAGAAGGGCGAGTATAGCAATATTATGCCTGGGAGCATCAGCAGCAGGAAGAGTGCCCTTTTTCCATCTCCTCCTGGGGACATAGTTGGGAACAGACAGTCTTCCCCACCCGAGAGCAGACAACTCCAGCTGGAGGCCTGGGCACGCATTTCATCCCCTCGGTGTGCTCAGCACTGAGGGGCCTTTAGGACTAGGGCTCTGGCCAGACCCTTGCCTGTGAGGGTGGAAGGGCATCCAAGGTGTCTCTGCTAGGCAGTGCTAGAGCTGGGGTTACAAATCCAGAGGAAAGTTATGGTCTATTGGGACAAAGGTATTTTAGTTTAAAAGCTAGAGGATCAGGACGCCTGGGTGGCTCTGTTGGTTGAGCCACAGCTGCCTTCGGCTCAGGTCATGATCCCAGCATCCTGGGATTGAGTCCCGAATCGGGCTTCTTGCTCAGCAGGGAGCCTGCTTCTCCCTCTGCCTCTGCCTGCCATTCTGTCTGCCTGTGCTTGCTCTCTCCCACCCCCTCTCTCTGATAAATAAATAAAATATTTAAAAAAAAAGCTAGAGGATTAATTTTTAAATTCAACAAAAACAATGGCTTCCAATGAGAAGGACCAGTGACTATAACCTGAGGGCTCTATAGTTTTATATGGCTTACAATCCGAACCTGGGTCTATAGCACCTGGAATCCCTACTAGCTGCCGCCCAGATAGAAGTTCCAAAGAAATGTGTATGTAGAAGTATAGCCTTTTCTGTTTAACATTTTTTAAAATTATATTTTATTTTATATTTTTTTATTTTATAATTTTTTTTTTTTTTTAAGATTTTGACAGGCAGAGATCACAAGAAGGCAGAGAGGCAGTCAGAGAGAGAGGAGGAAGCAGGCTCTCTGCCGAGCAGAGAGCCCAATGTGGGGCTCCATCACAGGATCCTGGGATCATGACCTGAGCCAAAGGCAGAGGATTTAACCCACTGAGCCACCCAGGCGCCCCTCTGTTAAA
Organism: Mustela nigripes; assembly: GCF_022355385.1. Classification (NCBI taxonomy): domain Eukaryota; kingdom Metazoa; phylum Chordata; class Mammalia; order Carnivora; family Mustelidae; genus Mustela; species Mustela nigripes. The sequence continues at coordinate 106,367,955 of NC_081563.1, forward strand.
CATTTTAAAATTGAATCTTAGACTTGGAATTTTTATTGATGCACACTGTCCCAAACAACTTTGTCTCTAGATATCCATTCTGTTGCTGGAAATTCCTTTCTGGTTCTCTTTCAGCCCTGTGCACTCTTTACTTAGCCTTCAGGAGAAATTTCAAATAGTCAGTACTCCGAGAACCCTCCAGTCACACCTCCGTTTGCAAGGTGGCGCCTGGAGCTTTCCCTTCTCTATGTGCCTCCCTCGACAAATAGACAATGAGCTTCGTCAGGGCAAAAATCAGCTTAGACTCCCAAATAATAATGAGGATAGAGAATAGTTATTGAGCCCTTACTACAAAATACATACTGCCCCGAGGTGGTTACACTACTTCATTTAACTTTCTCGAGCATTTTATTGTCCCTAGTTTGCAAAGGAATAATGAAGCACAGGGAGGTTAGGTAACTTTTCAGAGGCCACAGAGCCAGGAGCTGGCTAAAGCAGATTCCTGACCGCTGCGAGGGTCCATCCTGACTTACAAGTCTGGCTCGTTTGTTTCTTTATTTGTTAGTTTAGATTTTATTTTTAAGTAATCTCTACACTCAATGTGGGTCTTGAACCCACAACACTGAGATCAAGAGTCTCATGCTCCACTGACTGAGCCGGCCAGGCTCCCCACACCCCCACGACCACCCACCCCACCCCCTCCCCACTGCCACCAAGTCCAGCTCTTAATCTTACTGGGACTTCCTCACCTGGGACCCACACATCCCTGAGTCCAAGAATAGAATTCAGGGGGATCCTTTTATGGGGATGGGAAATACATCCCTTCTTTTGGTAATTTTTAGCTGCATTGTAGCACTTCCTATGATTGTGAATGAGGGCAACAGACCGCAGCGACGTCTGTAGCATCTGTGCCGTTGTCGCTAGCAGACATCGCAAACATTTTCTTAGGGCGTGATAGTTGTGGCTGCTCTCTTGAAATTTTGTTTATATTCTTCACTCCATGGTAATAACAGTAGTCATCATACCTACCACTACACATTGTTGTTCAAGCATTCACAAAATATAAACCATAAGTTAGTTTTAAAAATGTTAACTCTTTCAATAAATTGATTTTTTTGTAATCTATGTTTTTAAAAATTTTATTCATTTAAAACATCATTCTGAATGAAGGACTGATACATGTTATAGCATTGTTTTCTTTTTTTTTTCTTTTCTTTTTTGAGAGGTTGAAGGAGAGAGCGAGAGAGAGTGGGTGCACTTGTGCACATGGTGGGGGGGATGGGGGGAGAGGGGGAGGGGGAGGGAGAGGGAGAGAAAATCTTACGCAGGCGCCATGTTCAATTGGGAGCCCAATGTGGGGCTCAATCTCATGACCCTGAGACCAGGATCCTGAGGTCATAACCTGAGCTGAAATCAAGAGTCAGACTCCTAATTGACTGATCAACCCAGGTGCCCCTGCTATAGCACTGTATTAAAAAAATTTAAAAAGTACCTAATTGTAGAGGACCACATATTGAGTGATTCCATTTCTATGAGAAATCCAGAAGAGACAGATCTGTAGAGACAGAAAGAAAATTAGTGGTGGCCAGGGACTGGGGGGAAGGGGAGCTAAGTAGTAGTTACTAAATGGGTAGGCACTTTCTTTTTAGGGTGAAGAAACCTGTTCTAGCATTAGATTCCAGTGATGGTTGTATGACTTTATAATAATACTAAAAAAAAAACTATTGAATTTACACATTCAGTGTATAAATTTTATGGCATGGAAATTATATCTCAATCAAAGTGTTTAAAAAAACAGTGTTCTGAGAAGGGTCTTGTAGGCTTCCCCAGACTGCTCATGGTCCATCAGCACAAACACAAAGCTTAGAATCTCATGCTTGATAAATACACAGAGAGCTTCTGATTTGAATGGGGGAAAAAAATGGTAACGGCTAAGTATTGTGCGTTTAAGGAACTAAATTTAGATCATGAAATAAAGTAATAGGGAACTGCCAGGATGAAATGTGAGTATCAGGGAAAATTTTTCTGGGTCACTTTCAGAGGACTCTAGTAACAAAACAAGGGGCTTGGAGGTCAACATTTGATCCATGGCTCCTTTTTCTGGGGTATCATATTTATCTTCAATTTTTCCAGTGAAGTCCCTGCTCTCAGGAAACCCCAGAGCAGAAAACAGTAGCAGCAACTTGTTTTCATTCTCTGCTCCCCTCGACCCCACAAAGACGCCTCTGTGATGAGTACAGACAATTCTTCTGCCCCTTTTGCGGAGCCATCATCTCTGCCCATAAAGAGCTCTCTTTTGTTGCTCACTCTCTCTTAGGATGGTTAGTGGTGAGACCTGAAGGACAAATAATGGTTTTCGGGGTGTCTTTGCTTTAGACATCTTTCCCTAGACGTCTCCCCTTCCCCAGCAGGGGCCTTGACTTTTCCACAAAGATTCTCTGATGACTGGGTCCAGCTCGCCATGGTGTGAATGATGACCTCCCCTTCTCCCTCACTGCTCATAGGGACCCCACATGAACCTTACAGTTCAGCACTGGGGCAGGCACAATTGGTGCCCTGCCTGGGCTCCACTGCAACTTTGGCGGGCACCTTTTTGAAAAATTTGAGTACAGTGGACACACAACATCACATTAGTTTCAGGTGTATGAGGCAGTGAAGTGACAAGTTTATACGCTGTCCAATGGTAGCTAATATCTATCATTAGGTAACGCCATTATTGTGCCTTTGACTCGATTCCCTATGCTGTGCCTTTTATTCCTGTGATTTGCTCATCTCATAACTGGAAGCCTATACCGCCCAACCCCCTTCACCCATTTTGCCCAACTGGAAGACACTTTATTCATGCAGGCAGCTTCTTATCTGAAGGACCTGCTACACTTTTGGGGTCTATTCAAAGAGCCAGGGACAAGCTGCAGCCAATGACGGAACAGGAGTTAGTGGATAAATAACTTTGTTTTCTTCATCACTCAAGGGGATTATTCTGGGGGTGTACTCCCAGAAGGATTGAGCCCTAGGTATGCAAGAGGTCACCTGCTCAGTGCTACTCTTCTTTATTACCTCCGTTCCCTGTGTCACTCCCTTGGCTCCTCGCTTGTGCTTGTTGAAATCATCCCCCAAATAAACCTGTGGCACCCATGTTCTTATCTCAGGGTCTGACTTCGGGCAATCTTCCCTTGGGCGGGCATGCATGATGTATGGCTAAAGCAGATCTTTAAATATGATCGACAGCAGAGGGACCCTGCGTGTGACATGCCCAGAGGCGAGCACATCCACTGGGAGTTCCACCCCCTCTGACATTGCTCAGACATTTTCGGAGCTCTTCTTTTTGAACTGCCTTCAGTGCTCATGGAATATTGGATTTAGAGTTCCAATGAGAGTTGAATGAACAGTAGCAGAATTGTTTTAAATTGCCAAAAACTAACCCAGGATAAGTTGGGTTATATAAGACTGATTCACGTAGGTGGCGGAACTCTCTTTCCTCCCACTGATCAAAATTCCAAAGGGGCAATTCCAAGAATGTGTTAGCCAATTCACAAGAACCATGAGGTGGGGACTGTCTGAATGTCCCTCAAGTGATGAATGGATAAACAAATGTTGTCTGGCCATGTGATGAGATACCATTCAGCAACCCCCCCCCCCCCAAAAAAAGAACATTGTACGTGCTACAACATGGATGAACATTGAAACTGTTAAGTGAAAGCCATCAGTCACAAAAGGCCACACACTGTATGATTCTCTTTATATGACACATCGAAAAGAGATAAGTCCTTAGAGAAAGAAAGCAGACTATGGTTGCCAGAGGGTGGGCAGTGATGGGAATGGGGAATGACTGCTTAATGGATGTGGAGTTTCCTTTCGGGGGCAATGAAAATGTCTTGGAACTCGATAGAAGTCGTGGGTGTGTGATACTGTGAATGTACTAAATGCCACTGAATTGTTGACTTTGAACTGTAATGGTTAATTTAATGTTGTGTGAATTTTACATCAATTCTAACAACGACAACAAAAAGCATGTATTAAAGTATGTATTAGTGAGATAGTAATTCCCTTCTATCTTTTTCCTGGAGGCAGAGATGCTATTCTAAAGATTTGGTCGACTTAATGAGAACCAGCTCTGGTACTGGAGAGAAAGTCTGGAACAGGCCAGAGGGGCAGGACGTCTAAGGCTGGATCAGAATGGTTTGGAAAGCTGGGGCCATGAAGGGACACTCTGGGCACTCTGTACCTCCCATCCCCCTTCATCCGTTTTGCTCAATTGGGGCACACTTCCTATTCACGCAGACAGCTTCTTTTTTTTTTTAAGATTTTATTTATTTATTTGACAGAGAGAGATCACAAGTAGGCAGAGAGGCAGGCAGAAAGAGAGGAGGAAGCACACTCTCCACTGAGCAGAGAGCCCGATGCAGGACTCGATCCCAGGACCCTGAGATCATGACCTGAGCCGAAGGTAGCGGCTTAACCCACTGAGCCACCCAGGTGCCCAATGCAGACAGCTTCTTATCTGAAGGACCTGCTACACTGTTGGGGTCTAAAGGGTTTCTTGGCTGGAGCAGGGTATTCCACATGGCTGTGCTCAGCCTGGATAAGCCAGGGCTTCAAGGAGCCAGGGGCAATCTGGGGGTTCAGGGCAGTGGTGGCTCACCATCTGATAGGGAAGTGTCTCAAGATCTTGACAACTGGATAGTCTTTCTGGGCTATGCTGGTTAAGCTCTGCCCGCAGGGGATGATTGGGAGACTGACCTCTGTGTTTGCTCAATAGGATCTCTGTCCAAGAACAAACCCTACTTCCATGGTCCAGAATGGGTGGGGGGGCTAGCATGAGTGAGCCCAGCAGCCTTTTACCTGGCACCCCCCAGGCCCTGATGCCATTAGGACAGATACTCTGGTATAGGATGCTCACCTCTTTTCCATTCCCCTCCCCTTCCTACAGGCTGGGAAAATTCCTATTTTGGAATCCCATGGAAGCACAGATGGGAGGCTGGGCTCTACAGCCTTGCTATTAAAAAAGTGGTCTGGGATCAGCAACTTAGCTGTCACTGGGGAGCTTGTCCGAAATGCAGAAACCTGGAACCTACCCCACTCCTGCTGAATCAGGAACCTCGGGTAATTTCTATGCACATTAAAATTTCAGAAACTGAACTTTAAGAAACAGTGACCTAGGAAGCTCTCTTTTCTCAAAAATGTAGGTTTATGTCTCTCTCCCTTGCAGTTTTCTTACCGGCATCATTTGGAAAAACAAATTAAGACAAAACAAAACTGTCACTGTGCAGGGCTTATCCGGACAAAACCAAAGGTGCCTCATAGAAAGCCCATGATTTCTTTAAAGTCTCTTATTTCATCTTAGAAATTCCTATGAATTTTGCGCTTTATTTCCTGATATATTGATGTTAACCTTAACATAAAATTGTTGTTTTTTTAATTCCCAAATTTCTGAATGGAATTGAGGTTTCAGGAAGGTGCAATGTATTTTTATGCCCAATGGCTTTGTATCACACCATAGACTAAAAAGCAGATGTAAAGCTATTCAGGAAGTTTGTGAGTCCACAGGGAAACCATGTTAGGCTCTGAATATTTGTATAAACACAAGGAGGCAGAAATATGATTGGAAGAGAAGACCTTTCTTTGGATTCTTTGCTCTAGGTACTGACTACAGAATACAAACAAAAATTCATGTGAGGTCTTCAACTAAAGCAGGAGAAAATTAGGATAGCTCCAGGAAAGATTCCTGGACTCAGTGACTGTCTTAGGATGACATCCCTCAAAGCAGAGCCTGAGACAAGGGTTGGGTGTGTATAATTTATTGAGGAGGCTTCACAGGGAGTGCGGCAAGCAGGGTGGGGCTGGGAGCTCAGCAAAGTTGTGGCCTTAGAGAAAGCCCAGACTTGGCTTGATTCACAGGAAGCTCTGAAGCATGAATGATACCCCAGAGTTATCTCACTTGAAGCAAGAGCACTGACATTTTGTTTCCCAGTGTCAGGCAGTCATTGGTGCATCTGGGCAGCCTGGCATCTGTTCCTCTCAGGGCAGTTCTCTGGAGAAAGGGACCGTCTTTGTTAGCAGCAAATCCTGAGGGCAGCCCTGTCCAGAGATCTGGGTAGGCCACCACAGCCTACCATCCCTCACAGGATCTAACATTGACCTTCCCATCATTTGCTTTCACTTAGAGATAGCATCTTGTTTGACTGTATATATGTCACTGTCATTTTCTCTTATAAACAGTTGCCGGGCATGACCGCTAGGGACAGCCACTGGTTTCTGCTCTTTTGAGAATTTCGAAAACAAAATTCCCAAAGGCCCCTGGTGATTCCCACCCAATGCCTCACCCACTTGTCATCTCATTCAGGTGAAGTTCCTGGGGTGGCTCCCTTCCTTCCCACTTTTGATTTCTGTGTAGTCCTGCCCCAACCACACCCATCAGTCCAGGGGAGCTTTTTCCTGAGCACAGAGGCCCAAGGAAATAACAAAAGAGCAGCCCTGGCCTTATCATTCTAGCTGATTATTTAAACAGCTGCCAGAAAATTGCAGCTGCCTTGGCAAGAGTCCAGGGTAAGGAAGGGAGTGAACCAACATCAGTGAGCACAGTCACTGCCGCCACGGTGCAGGAAGGCACCCTTGAGTTTCAAGTGGCCTTTAGACACGGAGATTGCAATCATCTTGCAATCACCTTGAGTGACTGGGAGTTGGGGAAGGTGGCCTCCCTTTAGACTGTGCAAAATCTGGCAACAGCTTCAGGAATGCAAACCTTAATCAGGGTTCTTAGGTCAAAATTATCTGGACGCAGACACAGTGCTTCTCTTCTCTCGTTCACTTCTGTCCCAGCCTATTCCCCTCTCTCTGTACCTGTTCTACTCCCCAGGCAGAGAATGCAGGTGCCATGGCTGGTGGGTTATGCTCCATGAGAGGAGCCCAAAGTGGTCTAAGCAGAAGTGAGGAATTCACTGTAAATATAAATTCCTGAGAATTTACAGTAAAATTTACTCCCAGTGCAATGATTTTATTTTTTACTGTTCCAAGAACTAACTCTAAGTGATAAGTAGTATGTTTGTTATGTATGTAGCACATAGATGTCCTTTCTGGGAATCGTAGGGAATTCCGGGTTCTTTGCTATGTTGACTAATGACGAATAACACTTGGTCGGACCGTTCTTTTCCCATGGGGTCTTTCATCATTCCCACTTCAGAATATATTTTGGGAAATCTAGGGTTTTGAATCCGTCTGGGTTCTCCATAGAAACAGAACCAATGGGAGATAGATAGATACTGTATGGAATTGGCTCATACAATTATGTTGTCCATGATCGCCAGTTGGCAAACAGGAGCCCCAGGAAAGATGATGGTACAGCTCCAGTCTGAGTGCCAGGGCCTGGCACCCAGGAGATCCAGCAGCTCCATTGTGAGCCCAAGTCTCAAGGCAGGAGAAGAAAAATGTCCCGACTTGATGACAGTCAGGCACCCTCCTCAGCCTTATAGTCTACTCAGGCCCACCCATCTAGGGAGAGAATTCTTCCTTACTCAGTCTACCAGTTCAAATCTCATCCAGAAACACCCTGACAAACACATCCAGAACAATGTGGAACCTAATATCTGGACACCCCACGACCACATCAAGTTGACACGTGAAATTAACCATCACTGATCTATGACAACCTCCCCCAGGCTTTAGTATCCCAGGTTGGCTCCTAGTCAGCTCTGTCCTCCATAGATGTGAAAATCCACTTCTGGAGGCCCTAGTTTATTCTTCTGTGAAATGAAAAACCCGAATAAAATAATCTATGATTTAAAATTATCTCATAAAATACCTAAAAAGGCATTCGTGATCATATTTGACCTTTCTTTGGGATTTAAGGGTTTGACCCTGCCTTATAATTGGATTTGTATGTATTTATATGTATGAAGGTCTGGGATTATGATGGCAGAGAAAGAAAATTGCCTCTCAATAACTAATTTTAATCCAAGCAAAAGACTGTATTCCTAAATTTCTCTTAACTATGAGTGGCCAAAAAATATATGTAGGAACTGGCAGGTGGGACTTCCAGAAAAATTCCATTAGAAGGATACAAACAGCTAGAGTAGACCCTACCTTCTTTTCCCCTTCCTCCTGCTTCTTACCTGGAACACAGGTGTATTATTGGGAGCTCCAGCAACCATTTTGAACCACAAAGACATCTTGAGATTGAAAACCATACATTAAAGATGGCAGAGCAAGAAAATGGAGAGAACCTAAGTTTCCTCTGACACCACAGAGCCTTCATAGTAGCCATGAATATCCACCTCTGAACTTCTTTTGTACGTTGGGGAAATGAACTGCCACCTTGTTTAAGTCACTATTACTTTCAAAGTCTTTAATAGGAGAGGAATTTAAATTTGAACAGCTATCTGAGCAAGCCTAGCTTCTGATTTCCTCAAAATAGTATTTCTCAAACTTCAGCCTGTGTCAGAGATCTTGTTCAAACTCAGAATCCTGGGCGCAACCCCCCAGAGTTTCTGATTAAGTAGGTCTGAAATAGAATCAGATAATCTGTATATCTAACAAATTCCCAGATGATGCTATTGCTGCTGGCCCCGGGATTACACTTTGAGAACTACTGTCTCAGTATATCTCTAACCTATTTGGACAGAGGGAAAGAAACCTTCACCTCTTGCAAAATGATGTCACAACCTGAATTAAAGGGTCAGTAAAATGATATCTTATAAAACACATTTAAATTTTACTTCTGGGGGCACCTGGGTGGCTCAGTGGGTTAAAGCCTCTGCCTTTGGCACAGGTCATGATCTCAGGGTCCTGGGATTGAGCCCCGCATCGGGCTCTCTGCTCAGCAGGGAGCCTGCTCCCTCCTCTCTCTCTGTTTGCCTCTCTGCCTACTTGTGATCTCTGCCTGTCAAATAAATAAATAAACTCTTTAAAAATTTTTTTTTACTTCTGAACTCATGATGAAGGGCACCTGGGTGGCTTAGAGGGTTTAGCGTCCGACTTCAGCTCAGGTCATGATTTCAGGATCCAGAGACTGAGCCCCAGGGTGTGTTCCATGCTCAGTGGGGAGTCCGCTTGTCCCTTTCCCTCTTCTGCCCCTCCCCTCCTCGTGCTCTTTTTCTCTCTCTCAAATAAATAAATAAACTCTTTATTTTTTTTTTTAAGATTTTATTTATTTATTTGACCCAGAGACAGAGAGAGAGGGAGCACAAGCAGGGGGAATGGGAGAGGGAGAAGCAGGTTCCCCGCTGAGCAAGGAACCTGATGTGGGCCTCGATCCCAGGACCTGGGATCATGACTTGAGCCAAAGACAGCTGCTTAACGACTGAGCCACCCAGGCACCCAATAAATAAACTCTTCGAGAGAAAAACAAACACACAGAAAACCCCCCAAAACAACAAACTCTAATGAATGGCATCCTGGGAAGTTTTCATTTAAATGCATAGGAAATGATGGGTCCCGTGTTCTTTCTCCAGAGCAAAGCGCTGAGCAGCAGAGTTGACATTATTTGGCCTCTAAGTACGTGGCCAAAATATAGAATTTTGTGGGTGTTGCCATTTTAAATGTGTGGTCTTGCTGCTTTCTGTTCTCTCAAAGAAATATCTATTCATGTTTATCATAGTCTCAAATGCTCTCTTCATTGGTATCAGGAGCTGGAACAAGTTTTTTTCCCTGCAGAGAGCTGAAGAAGATAAACAATCAGGCCCAATTTAACCCAGTGTTTTGGAAAAATCACCTCATGATGTCATTTAGCCTGAGGAAATGTCACTTTCCCAAGTCTCCTCAGGGCAGCACCCTGTCCCTTGTTTCCGGAAGGGAACAGTGTGCCTGAGGAGGTTTCCTTCTCCCACTGCTTGGGTTCTCCAGTGACAACTGGAAAACTCAGTAACCTGTGCAGAAATCTTCCAGAACAGCCTCCCGGGGTGGGAGTGCTGCCTGTTGGAGCACAGAGCAGCCTGTTTCCCTGAGAATGGTTTCCCAAGCCCAGCATTACACCAGCATCAGTCATGGGCATCTCTCACCGTGATTGGAGCAGGAAATCCTGTGCTTCAAGACTGTGGTTTTTCTTTTTTTTTTTTTTTTAAGATTTTATTTATTTATTTGACACAGAGAGAGAGATCACAAGTAGGCAGCGAGGCAGGCAGAGAGAGAAAGGGGGAAGCAGGATCCCTGTTGAGAAAAGAACCTGATGTGGGGCTTGATCCCAGGACCCTGAGATCATGACCTGAACCGAAGGTAGAGGCTTAACCCACTGAGCCACCCAGGCGCCCCAGGACTGTGGTTTTTGTGTTCAGATTTTTAAGGAGAAAGAAGTTTAAGTCAGGTGGATTCAGGCCTCAGCATTCCTGGTCTTTCCAGCCCATGTGCCCCTGGGCTGCCTCTTCAGACATTTCCCACAAGCATGGCTCCTTGCCTCAGGCAGAAAGAATCCCACCCAGGTCTGAGCTCTGTGTATTGAACCTTTTGCTTCCACTCTTTTGCGCTCTGGCCACTTGGCACAGACTAGGTGCTCAATAAAAGTTTGTGGAACAAGTGGGTAGCCCATGTGCAGTGGGTATGAATCAGTTGTGGCTGCCTGAGGTAACCGACCTCACGTTTTTCTTCTTTTCTTCCTCTCTTCCTCTCATTTTTTTTTTTTAAGATTTTATTTATTTATTTGACGGAGATCTCAAATAGGCGGAGAGGCAGGCGGAGAGAGAGGGAGGAGGAAGCAGGCTCCCCGCTAAGCAGAGAGCCCGACGTGGGGCTCGATCCCAAGACCCAGAGACTATGACCTGAGCTGAAGGCAGAGGCTTTAACCCACTGAGCCACCCAGGTGCCCTTCCTCTCATTTTTCCTTCTTTTCTTCATGGGATACTATGGGAGCCCCAAGTCACTATTTTATTAAGACATAATCACATACAGTGAGTAGACAAATCTTGGGTGGATTGTCACCTGAATGAAGAACATTTCTATCACCCCAGAATGTCCCACTGAACCCAGTCACTTGTTTTCCACCTCAATCTCCAAAGAAAAATCTCTCTTCTCATCTCTGCCACTATAGATTGGATTTCCTTATCTGTGAACTTCATATAAATGTCTGACTTCTCTCCTAACAACATAGCATTTTTGAGATTCAGATGGCCCCTTTCTTAATTTTCTTAGAAATCAAATTGTGTGACCTTGAGCCTCTGTGATATTGGGCTGCTGGACATTCATCTGTCAGTATAAGCGCCCTCTTGCCCAGCCTCAGCTACAAGGTCATGGCAAATCTGAAGTGGGAAGAAGGGGAAGTATCAGGCCCAGAAGCCTTTGGTGAGGGCCCTCCCTTCCTCTTTCCACATAGGTTGGCCCATTGTCTGAGCCTGCCGTGCACTTGGAAACTAAGACCACTGCGAGCCCTACAATTCTGAGATGAGGGACCTCTGCTGTGGCCCATGGCCTCTGTGCCTGGAGAATGTTTCCTAGAATGTCTTCAAGCAACAGCTGTTGCTTGAAAGTTCTGCCCCACCTCAAGCCTCCATCTTGGATCCTCAGTAGTGGGGGCCTCCAGACCTCCACTTGTTGTTAATCTAGGGTAATCACCTCTCTCTTTCCCTCCTTCCTGTTCTCCCAACAACCCCAAGAGTCTGGCTCTGTGTCCCCTTTTCTTCCTTTTATAAAAGCCAGGAATGAAATTATTTTCTCCTAGCAGCTTCTCTATATAGCCTTGCCTGGGCCTGAGAAAAAGGAACACAACGGCATCGCTGATGGGTACTCCTGGGAATAGTACCCCAGGACTTCACTTTAGCTGCTCTTTGACCTTCCAGAAAAATCTCCAGTCCACAATAAACTATTCACTTTTGTGAGTTATTAAAGTCACTCCCTTGTGAGCTATTTTAATTCCTTCTTCCTTATACTCACCTGGGGGAGGGGAAGAGGCGAGGGCAGGGGTAATAACTTAACACAATACCTCCCATTAAGCTAAATACTTGCCCAATCCACACCAGCATCAGAACCACAGAACGCTTTGCGAGGAAAATGCACAACCATGCTGACTGGGCTTATTTCAAAATCAAGGCCGCAAAACTCAAATGGGTCTGGAATCCTTTAATACTTTCCAAGAGTGTTCAGTTTCTTGATTTCCAAAACAACTCCTCTGAATCTTTTTCTCTCTCCTCAGACTTCCTCCCCAATTCCCTCCCCAGCGCCACACACCATCCATCTCCACCCCCTCAGCCGATAACCTGCCTCAGATTCCTGTGAGAAAAAGGAAGCAGCCAACCACAGCTCTAACAACTTGCTATTTCCAAATCTGCAAGGCACTGGCACCCACTCCCTCGGCCTCCTCGCCTCCTCCCGAGGAGATCTGACATCTTCTGGATCTCTTGTCCTCTTCCTTCCCTTAAAATCTTGACTCCTGAAACTGAGTCTTTTTTCCTCCTGTATCACCAATTTCTCCCTCTTTAGAGGTCTAGTCTCTTCAGCACACCGTGTCTTAACAAACATGTTCTCCTGGAACAATGATATTTGCTCCCCAGAGCTTTTATAACAAAGTCCACTGATGGGGTGGCTTCAAACAACAGAAATTTATTCTCTGACAGTTCTGGAGGCCAGAAGTCTGAAATCGAAGGGTTGGGAAGGCTGTCCTCCCTCCAAAGGCTCTAGGGGAGGCTACTTCCTTGCCTCCTCCAGGTTCTGGCAGCTCCAGGTCCTCCTGGGCTTATGGTAACATAACTCCAATCTCTGCCTCTGTTGTCACGTGGCGTTCTCCCCTAGGGTGTGCCTGTCCTTGTCTCTTCTCCTTTCCTTATGTTTTGTTTTTTAGAAGGTTAATTCCAGTATAATTAACATACAGTATTATATTAGTTTCAGCTGTACAATGCAGTGATTTAACAATTCTCTACATTATTCAGTGCTCATCACGCAGGTGCACTCTTAATCCCCTCCAGCTGTTTCATCCATTGCCCCACCCACAACCCCTCCAGTAACCATCTATCGTTCCCTATAGTTAAGGGGCTCTTTTTTGGTTCGTCTTTTTTTCTCTTTGGTTTGTCTTTTTTTTTTTTTTTTTAATTCCACATATGAGTGAAATCATACAGCATTTGTCTTTCTCTGACTAACCTATTTCACTTAACATTAGACTCTAACTGCATCCATGTGGTTGCAAAGGGCAAGATCTCATTCTTTTTGATAGCTGAGTAATATTCCTCTGTGTGTGTGTGTATGTGTGTGTGTGTGTGTACCACATCTTCTTTAGCCATTCATCTATCAATGGACACTTGGGTTGCTTCCATAATTTGGCTATTGTAAATAATGTTCCAATAAACATAGGGGCGCATATATCTTTTTGAATTTGTGTTTTCATATTCTTTGGGTAAATGTCCAATAATGGAATTACTGGATCATATGGTAGTTCAATTTTTAATTTTTTGAGAAACCTCCATACTGTTTTCCAATAGTGCACAAGGGCTCCTTCTTCTCTACATCCTCACCAGCACTTATTGTTTCCTGTTTTTGATTTTAGCCATTCTGACAGGTATGAGGTGATAATTCACTGTAGTTTTGATTTGCATTTCCCTGATAATCATTGATGTGCATCTTTCTTTTTTAAAGATTTTATTTATTTATTTGAGAGAGAGACAGTAAGAAAGAGCATGAGAGAGGAGAAGGTCAGAGGGAGAAGCAGACTCCCTGTGAAGGTGGAAGCCAAATGTGGGACTTGATCCCGGGACTCCGAGATCATGACCTGAGCTAAAGGCAGTTGCTTGACTAACTGAGCCACCCAGGTGCCCTAATGTGCATCTTTTTATGCATCTGCTAGCCATCGGTCGGTCTTCTTTGGAGAAATGCATATACATACACGTTCTGCCCATTTTAAAACTGGATTTGTTGTTGTTGTTTTTTGGTGTTGTGTAAATTCTTTATATATTTTGGATACTAACTGCTTATCAGATTATCTTTTATAAGTGCCTTCTTTCATTCAGTCGGTCGTGTTTTTGTTTTGTTAATTGGTCTTTCCCTTTTCTTTCTTTTCTTTTTAAGAATTTATTTGTCTGTTTGTTTACTTAGAAAGAGAGAGAGCATGCACAATTTAGGAGCGGCAGAGGGAGAGGGAGAGAGAGAGAAGCTCAAGCAGATTCTGTGCTGAGCACAGAGCCCAACTTGGGGCTTGATCTCACAATCCCACCATCCTGACCTGAGCTAAAATCAAGAGTTGGTTCCTTAACTAACTGAGCCACCCAGGTGCCCCTGTTCTTACCCTTTTCTTAAAGATACTAGTCATACTGGATTAAGAGTTCACCTTACTCCAATATGATCTCCTCTTGACTAATTACATCTACAAAATCCCATTTCCAAATAAGTTCACATTCAGAGGAATCAGGAATTAAGACTTCAACATGACTTTTTAGAGGGCACAATTCATCCCCAAATAATCACCTATCTTCTTGTAGCTATTGTACAATGCGTCTATAGTGTCCCCGCTTTGTGGAAGAATGGTTCATTGTATCCCCTGGTTGACCTCACTTAACCTTTTCACACAATCCATACTTCTTCCTCATTCCATTCCATGGATACTGCCTTTGTTAAGGCCACCAGTGACTCCAGGTTGCCAAATCCAACTGTCACTCCACTGATCCTGAACTTCAGCTCTCAGCACTATTGTACTATTGGTAACTTGTTTCTCTGGTCTCCATGCATAGCACTCTTTTGATCCTTGCTTCCCAACCTCACCTCTACTACCCAGCCTCCTTTGCTGGCATCCCTTCTTCTATTTTTTTAAGTTTTATACTATGTTTTTTATTTAAGTACTCTTACACCCAATGTGGGGTTTGAACTCACAACCCAGAAATCAAGTATCACATGCTCTTCTGACTAAGCCTATCAGGTGCCCCTGGCATCTCTTTTTATTGACTTCTATAGGTTGAAGTCCCCCAGAGGTCATTATTAGTCCCCTTCCCTCTCCTTCAAAACATTCTTCTTAGATGACCCCCCCCATCCATTCCCATGTTTCTAAACCAGCTCCTTATCTATAGCCTAGTCTGTTCTCTGGATCTCTGGATCTCTGAGCTTGCATAACATATATATATATGTATATATATAACATATGTGTATATATAACATATGTGTATATATAACATATATATATGTAAATATATATATATATATTTTTTTAACATGTCTACCTGGATTTATAATAGGAATCTGAAACTTAACATGGTCAGACTAGAATTCTTTGATTTTTCCTTTCAAACCAGTTCTTGCCCTGTTCTTCAAATAAAAGGTATTACCATTTGCCCAGTTATCCACGTGAAAAAAAAATCTAGATTTGAGGTTTTTTTTCTCTTGCGCCTTTCTCCCCCAACGATCTCTACCCCACCCCCAGTTCTATCTACTCCGTCTTCACAGTTTATATCTTCTCTGTCAGCCTTTCTCTGGTCCGGAACAAGCTGCCATCATCTCTCACCTGATGACTAACATAAACCCCCTAACTGGTCTGCCTATTTCCAGTCTTGCTTCTCAGAATTCACACTCCTTAAGGAAACCAGAGTGATTTTTTTTTTTTTTTAAGATGAAAATGAAAGGAATTCCCATGGCATTTGAGTGAAAGCTCATCTTTTTGTTTGGCTTACAAAGCCTCTTATAATCTGGCCTGTCTCCTTTCAGGTCTTATCTTGTGCTTGTCTTTCCTCATTCCTCATACTCCAAGTCCTGCAGCCTTTCTCTATTTCTTGAACTCTCCAAGTTTATTCTCTCTTTAGGACTTTGGCACTAGCTAGATCTTCTGTCCAGAATGCTATTTTTCTCTGGTCTTTGGCTGGCTGACCCCATTCAGTTAGACCTTAACCTAAAGGTCACCTCCAAAAAAAGGTCAAAGTCAAGAAGCTGTGCAGACTCTAACTAAGCCTATCTCCTCACCCTGCTTTTAAAATAATTCTCTGATATCACTTACCACCAGCTATTTTTTTCTAGTCCATTTGTTCATTCATTCATTCATTGTCTCTTTCCCCCACTGGAATGTAAGCCCAGGAGAGCAGAGACTTTCTTTCTCAAGTTCATTATGTGTATCTATGATCTTTTGCCACAATAATGTTTTATGACAAATAGCCAAAAAAAAAAAACAAAAAACAAAAACCAACCCCAAAACAAAAACAAAAACAAAAACACAACCGATCTTACATTAAACAAATAGCATTTATTTTTCAAACATTTATTTGCATGTTAGCCATTTAGGCTACTCTTGGTGGTTCATTTCTTCTGGCCTCAATTGGGCTTACACATTTGGCCTTTAGCTGCCTGTCAGTTGGGATGATTAGAATAACTGGACTAGCTTGGCTTGCTCATAAGGTGGTGGTAAGGGTACAACAGTGAGAACAAGCCCCAGTGAGCAAGTACTTTTATAAGCTTTGCCTTATGTCATGGTTGTAGATATCCCATTGGCCAAACCAAGTCACATTGAGAAAGCCCAGGGACAGAGCAGATAGGCAGTAGAAGGTTATATAGTAACAGACAAGGACACAGGGGAGGGTGTAGTATTGAGACCACTAATATAATCAATCTACCCCGATACGGTATCCTCAGCCCTTGGTATTCACATCTTGCTTAATGAATGACTGAGTTACTCTTTCACAATGTAGAAAAGGAAAAAAAAAATTAATGAGAAAAGATTAATGAGAAAAAATAAATATAAATAAATATAAATAAATGTCATTTTTTAAAGGGTAATATGGCTTTCTTTTCTCTCTCTCTTTTTTTTTTTTTTTTAGAATTTATTTATTTATTTGACAGAGAGAGATCACAAGTAGGCAAAGAGGCAGGCAGAGAGAGAGAGGAGGAAGCAGGCTCCCCACTCAGCAGAGAGCCTGATGCGGGACTCAATCCCAGGACCCTGGGATCATGACCTAAGCCGAAGGCAGTGGCTTAACCCACTGAGCCACCCAGGCGCCCCTAAATAAATATCATTTATAAATAAATGACACACATAGTTATAGTACCAGTGAAAGATTCTCAACTGGGGGTTTCTGAATGGGTTTCAGAGGGCTGGGAAATCTCTGAAATAGTATGTAAAATTAGGAAAAGGTTGTTCTTCTGGGCAGACAGCAGCTCATAATCTAATCCAGGCCACACCCACTTCCTTACCTGGGTGCCATTGTGCAGTCCACAGATCGTACAACTGTATGTAGCTGATCTGAGAGCTCGAATCTTAGGATAATTTTGAGCCTTTCTCTTCTATCTTTAGTGTAGTTTACTGGCTTGACTAGGGCTGTGTCTGGGTGTTTGGATGTCCCCATCTGCCTACTTTCAGTGTTGATTCTCACAAGTTGATTATTTCTTGCCATGTCTATTAGAGGAAGAAAGTGAAAGCGCATTCTGTCTGGAAAACACCCAGCCTCCTGGTGTGTCTCCTGGGGCAACTCCTTCTCAATTTCTATCTGGAAATCTATCTACATCTTACTGTGGCCTTTGGGGGAAATTACTCTTTAAACCCTGAACATGGATCAATCTGCCTCATCTTGGGAAGATACCTTTGGACCAACACCAGTCCCAAATGAATCACCAAGACAGACACAACTAAGGTTACTGTAGGTAACACCAATCAAACAAGGTGGCTCACATCGGCCTCCCTAATTATCCCGACTATGTAAAACATTTTTAAAACACACTCAGAAAGTCTCTAAAATTACCGATCCTTGTTTGGATCATGAGAAGTCTCATTACTAGAGAGATAGTATCTAACCTATTTCTGTGGATATCATAAATGATGTAAAAGGATTGTCTTCTCACTTATGATAAATATAGATAAATGTAACTCTTTTCAAGTTTCAAAGGGAAGGAAATCCAAGCCATAGTAATGGGATTAAAAATGGATGTTTCTATGTCTTGGCAGTATGTCTATTTTTCATCTATTTCTTAAATTCAATTATATCATGACATCCTTCTTTTAGAATATTTTCTTAATTTGTTTGGACATTCTGACTTCTTTTAATCACAAATAATCCACAGAACAAGAAAGTGCAAATAAGTAAAAGTAAAGAAAATGTACTATCATTGACAAACATATCAGCTAGATCAGACATCTGATTTTTATAGTATTGAGTATAGAGTTCAACTTCAGAGAAGAATATTTTTCTTGGAGGTCTTACTCTCCCTGAGTTCCTCATGGCCCTAGGATAATTATGGCTATGGATTATGCAGGATGAATCTGAGAAGCTACAGAAAATAGCTGTTTAAAATGCTAAATGAAGCAGCAAACGATGAACTGTGTTCTCTGGGTCAAGTGGTAGATAATGTGTTTTTGGAAAACTTTCCATGAAAGAAGACTGGGGTTTTGCTAAGATGTGACTTCAGAGACACAGCAACTCTATTAAAATTTCCAGTGCTAATCCTGGGATTATCAACCTAAACCCTTTTAGATTATTGTAAGCATCCAGTGGCCTTGAATGCCTTATCTGGAATTACAATGTTGCTGACCTTTGTGATTTATTGGAGAACTGATGCAGAGTGATCTGGAATCAGAGAAAAAATTATCGGGTTTCGCTGGACCACTATCTCACACCGTATGCCAAGATTAACTCGAAATGGATTAAAGACGTGCATATAAAACTGGCAACTGTAAAACTGAAAGAAAACTGGTGGTAAGCTCCTTGGCATTGGTCTTGACAACGAGCTTTTTGGATTTGTTACCAAAAGCAAAAATAAACAAGAGGCCTTCGTCAAACTAAATAACAACAACAACAACAACAACAACAACAACACACCACTTTTGTGCAGCAAAGGAAACCATCAACAAAATGAAAAGGCAACCTACTGAACAGGAGAAAATATCAGCCAATCGTATACCTGATAAGGACTTAATATTCAAAATATATAAAGAACTCATACAACTCAAGAGCAAAACACCCCAAACAATTTCCATTAAAAATGAGTGGAAGGGGGAGCCTGGGTGGCTCAGTGGGTTAAGCCTTCGGCTCAGGTCATGATCCCAGAGTTCTGGGATAGAGCCCCGCATCGGGCTTTCTGCTCAGCAGGGAGCCTGCTTCCCCCCCTCTCTCTGCCTGCCTCTCTGCCTACTTGTGATCTCTGTCTATCAAATGAATAAAAAAATTAAAAAAAAAAAACAACGAGTGGAGGATCAAAATAGACATTTTTCCAAAGAAGACATGCAAATGGCCAAAGGTTCATGACAAGATGCCCAACATCTTTTATCATAAGGGAAATGCAAATTAGCCCCATATCTGTTAGAAAGGCTAAAATCCTAAAGATAGGAGATAGCAAACACTGGCAAGGATGTGGAGAAAAAGGAGGCCCTTACAATGTTGATGGGAAAGTAAATTGGTGCAACCACTTGGAAAACAGTAAGGAGTATATAAAATATGGTATAATATATATATACACACACAATGGAACATTATTTAGCCATAAATTAAAAAAAAAAAAAAAGAATGAAATCTTACCATTTGTAACAACATGCATGAATCTTGGAGGTATTATGTTGCAGGAAGCAAATCAGACAAAGACAGACACATATCATATGATCTCACTTATCTTTGGAATCTTAAAAACAAAACAGGTCAACCAGACTCACAGATACAAAGAACAGATACATGGTTGCCAGAGATGAGGCGTGGGTGGTGGCTGAAATGGATAAAGGGAATTAAAAGGTACAAGTCTCTAGCTATGAAATAAGTAAATTACGAGGCTATGGTGTGCACATGGTGACCATAGTTAATAATGCCATATTACATATTTCAAAGTTGGTGAGATAGTAAATTTAAAAGTTATAATTACCAGGAAAAAAAGGGCTATAACTGTGTATGGTAATGGGTATTAACTGGACTTACTGTGGTGATCATTTTGTAATGTATTCAAATACTGAATCATTACGTTATACGCCTGAAATTAATATAAAGTTGCCGGTCAATTATGCCTCAATAAAAAATGTTTGAAAAATTATCAGGTTTCTGCTTCACGGTTCATTTTTGAAAAGAGCCATAAACAGGGTGGAAAATATTGATAGACTTTGTCCCAGTAAAAGCTTGCTTTCCTATTTCATCTCTCTAGAATTACAGGTCATTGCCAGCAACAATCCATGTGACTGCATTTTCAAAAAGAAACACTTGGTCTGAAAGCTATGCGATTTTCTGAGACAATTTTTCCCAGTGACATAAAGTAATTAAAAGTTATTACAGAAAATCAATCTACCCAGTTACTCTTACCTCTTCTAAACTCGGAACAATCTTCAGGACGGCTTGCTTCTAAACCATGCCAGGAGCTCTTAGAAGCAGATTCTTACCGACTGGGGATTGGCAAAGGTTTTTCGTAAAGGACTTGATAGTAAATATTTTTTGTCTTTCTGGGCCATATGGCCCCTGTCTCAGCTCTTCAGGTCTACCTTTGTGGCCCCAAAGCAGCTGTGAATATTATATAAAAGTGTGGATGTTGTTGTGCTCAAATTTAATTTGACCTAAACTGGGGCAGCCTCAGGCCTCACGCTCTAAGCTGCTAGCATTTCTTTCAGAGTCCTCCAGGCAAACAACCAGACTTAGTGGGTCCTTTGTAGGGAGAGAGAGTTAGAGAATATCTGGGTTGGAAAAGACAAAAGTTCAAGTTTTTGGAAAACCCCAAAGCCAAACCAAATAACAACAATAAAACCCCCAAAATGTCAAGTTATTCTGGCTTTACCAGGAAAAGTGACTTTGAAAACTTACGTTTTGAGTCAAGGGAATATATATATATTTTCTAAAATATTTTATTTATTTAACAGAGAGAGAGAGAGAGAGAGATCACAAGTAGGCAGAGAGAAAGGCAGAGAGAGAAGGGGAAGGAGGCTCCCTGCCCAGCAGAGAGCCTGATGCAGGGCTCAATCCCAGGACCCTGAGACCATGACCTGAGCCGAAGGCAGGGGCTTAACCCACTGAGCCACCCAGGTGACCCAAGGGAATATATTTTTTCCCTCAGTGAATACTTATAGAAAATGCAGTTACAAAAAAAGAGATTAAAAATGAGTATTTGAAAGGGGGGGGACCTGACCCTTCATCTTCTTGTTTGTCCTCACGGCAACTTCGTATTGTATTTCTAGAAAGTTCCAGGTACTCTTGAATGGAATTTAAAATCCACTGTTTCACTATAGTAGAAGATGCATCTTGCCTATAATTAAGGTTATGAGATCTAGCAAATAAAAATATAGGATGCTCAGTTAAATTTGAATTTCAAGTTGACAACATGGACTTTTGAAGTACAGGCACATCACATACAGTATTTGGAACATATTACCTGGCACATGTTAACTGGTGTGGATCTGAAATTCAGATTTAACTGGGCATTCCTACATTTAACTGGCCACCCTACCTCTTCTTTTTAAAATTTAACCTCTCTGTGTCTTCATTTTCTCATCTGTAAAATGGGGGATATGATAGTACCTACATAGCAGGATTTTAAAAAATAAGTTAATATATGTGGAATGTATAGAAGAGTTCTTGGCACATAATGAGTACTCTATTATAACCCATTAACTATTCCTATTGTTGGGGTGCCTGGGTGGCTCAGTGGGTTAAAGCCCCGCATTGGGCTCTCTGCTCAGCGGGGAGCCTGCTTCCTCCTCTCTCTCTCTCTGTCTGCCTCTCTGCCTGCTTGTGATCTCTCTCTCTCTGTCAAATAAATGAATAAAATCTTTAAAAAACCTATTCCTATTGTTATATTATTAGCTAATTAACTCTTTTTAAACTAGTGGTATTATTTCTAAATGGTTGTAATAAGACTGACTGATATAATTGTAATGAACTGAATTATATTCCCTCTGGATATTCATATGTTGTAGCCCTAACCCCCAATGTGACTGTAAACAGAGATAGGGCCTTTAAAGAAGTAATTAAGGTTAAATGATGTCATAAGGATTGGATCCTAATGCAATATGATTGGCATCCTTATAAGGAGAGAGAGACACCAGGGATGTGGACACACAATGAAAAAACCATGTGAGAATGTAGCAGTCTACAAGCCAAATAGAGAAATCTAAAGATAAACCAAACCTCCTGACACCTTGATCTTGGACTCCCAGTGTCCAGAATTATGAGAAAATACATTTCTGGTGTTGAAGCCACCCAGCCTGTGGTACCTCGTTATGGCAGCTCTAATAGACTAACAGAGTCACCATGCACATGACCTTTTTCTTTTTTCTGAACCCAGAAAACTTATTTAACGATTTTAACAATATTTATTCTTTGAAGGAGGAGTGCATTATGACTGGGGCTAGGAAGATAGGCGATTTTTCTTTTTTTTAAGAAATTAAGCCTTTTAGACATAGAAGAAAGTGTTCAGTTAAATCTCTTCATTTCTAATGGAAAAACAAGGTATCCTACTGGAAAGAGAACCCCAAGACAACCTGACTTCCACTGGAGAATGAGCCTGTTGGACCTATTACTGGACCCATTCCCAAGCCAGTTTTGATGGGTGGAAAGGGTTTCTCAGGATCGCCTTCAGTTCCTTGGTATCTGACTCAAAGAAGCATCTTTGCTACATCTACCTAAAACAGAGAATGACATAGTCACCCATGGATTGGATGTAACCAGGAAGGCTAAGAAGTACTTCATGACTAAACAAGTCAGTCTCCCACTCACTTGAGGGAGATTGTACAGATCCAGGTACTTCATGACAGCCCTGACCTAGTCCACTGGCATCCCGCATAATCTGGACCACCTGCTAGAGAGAATGGTCATCCATACCAAAGAGCGAGTGGTAGGTGTTCAGACAGTACCTCACATCATCTTCATCTTGACACCAATAATGTCCTGAAAACACTCTAAGGCTCTTCTCTTCTATAGGGAGATAGCCTTGTCTTTAATGATCTTCTCACAGGTGTGGGACGGGTTTTTCCAGGGAACATGGCACCAGATATCAGAGAAGTCCCTGTGCAAGGTATCCGTAAGCTCTGGGAAGTCAGGCATTAAGGGCTCAAGGCTAGAGACCAGGAATATGATGTGTTCACACACCCACCTCTTCTGGAGAGTTTCTGGGCTATTTTTGGGATATTCTGCAGGACTTGTTCTTCCCATAGGGCACTTGTGCTGAAGTCCCTGTCTAGCTTGGTCCAGAAGGTGGACCCAGGTCCCAGGGCCCGGTTGGTTTTGGCAAGCTTCACCAGATTTGTGCTGAATGTTTAGAAGAGACCATACTGGCTAAGTGGCGTTTCCTCCAGATTGTTCTCCAGGCTTTGGGCAGTAGCTCTTGTGCTGAGAAGGGTGTGTGTGTGTGTGTGTGTGTGTGTGTGTGTCCCACAATACCACAGTGGGAAAGTGGGAGAAGTACAAGTGTGAATCTGGGTGGTCCTCACCATGCCAGTGGGAGCTGAGGCCTCCTCCTCCTGCCCAGTTCCCCACACAGTGTGTTGATGAAGGAACACATGCCACCGCCAGAGTCCCCAGTCACAGCAATGCTCACTTGGGCACTGGATGCTGTCTCCGGGTCCCAACCACAGAGATCACCTCCAGCTACTTCCCTTCTCCTAAGGCCTTTACAACATTCAAGGGACATGCCTCATATAAAATGCTCTGGCCCATACAGTATCACACAGCAGAGTTGAAAGATATAGACAATGAAGCACAAGATAACAGGGCTGGCTACACCACATCGCTGACCAGTAACCCCACAGGACTTTAAAAATATATTTCCATTGACCACTTCAGAAATTGAGATATTATTTTATTAATTAATTAATTTATTTATTTAAGGCTAGGGGAAGGGCAGAGGGAGAAGGATAGTGAATCTTAAGCAGACTCCATGCCAGGTGTGGAGCCCACTGAGGGGCTTGATCTTACCACCCTGAAATCACAATCTCAGGGGAAATCAAAAGTTGGGCCCTTAACCAACTGAGCCAACCCGGTGTCCCAAGAGGTTATTCTAAATATGAGTTAAAAGTGATGGTTTGATAAATCGATGTGATGGTTCTTTTCATTAAACACACTCTGAGATATTGATTTTTGTACTCGTTGAAGTTTTGTGCTTCTTTGACATTTGTAACTCCCTTCAAGCTTATTTTTCTAGTGGTCTCATATTGTAAAATGTTCCAATAGATGAAAATAAAGTAGCTCAAGGAAGCCAGGTTTTGGCCAAAGCGATACAATCCTCATGCACACATAAAGTAACTGGTTTGCATCTTAAAAGACTGTTATTTCAATTTTTCTTTTCTTCTTCTTCCTCCTCATCTGTTGCTAGGATTCATGAACTAAAGAGCAGGCATTTACTTTTAGAATTTGGTGGTATTCATTATTTTAGCTAGACCAGGCAGTTAAATATAAAATACATCAATATTCAGTGTAAAGTGCCCAAGACAGCATCTTGGAATTGACTCTCAGTGTTGTTGAATGTGTTCTTATGCTTTACTTCACATCAAGTTAACTTACCAGTTAATCCCTTTCATTGTTTTGTAAATTCTTTGAGATCTAAATAATGTCCCACACCCTGCAAAAATACAGATTTACTTTCTTCCCTTAAAAGACACTCATCCAGGATTTGCTTCAAAATAATGAGGGAGTGAGGGGGAGAGAAGCAAGATTAGCAGTGAGATGACTGTTGTAGCTGCGTGATAGGGATTATTATGACATTCTGTCTACTTTTGGCTATGTTTAAAATTTTCCATATTGTGGTAGATTTCCAATTCTTCATTCCTTTTAAGTAACAGGATTACGTATGCTTGCCCTTGGCTGTTGTGCAGTGCCTCCCACTCTGCTAGGCATAGTATATGTCCCTTCTCCTCAGATGCTGCTGCACGCAGCCCAAGGACATTCTTTGGCCAATGGCTTGCGAGCAGACTTGACATGGGATGTCTGAGCAGAGCCTTTAAATGTATTTGTATTTTTTGTGTGGTTTGCCTTGGCCTCTTACATTCCCACCATCTGTCCTGAGAAGAGGGTGCTCTGGGTTGCTGTTGTTCCTCCAGCCATAAGTCCTGTGCAGAAGAATGTACAGGGATGCCTGGGTGGCTCTGTTGGTGAGATGTCTCCCTTCGGCTGGGATCGTGTCTCGGGGTCCTGGGGTCCTATTGTGCTCTCTGCTCTGCAGGGAGTCTGCTGCTCCCTCTTCCCCTGTGCTCTCCCTCAGGCGCTCTCTCAAGTAAATAAATAAAATCTTAAAAAGAAGATGGAGGAGGAGGAGAAGGAGGAGGTAGAGCAGCCCCAAAACTGATTCATAAATTGGGATCCAGTCCAGCTCAGCTCAGCCCAGCTGAAAATGATCACACCACAGCCAACTAGCAGACCTGCGATAGTAAATCGATGTTTGTTATTTTAAGCTACTGAAATTTTGGACTTGTTTGTTATGGGGTGTTATCACCAGAGAAACCTGACTTTTTACACATAAGTAATTTTTCTAAATAAAGAAAAACACTATTAAAAATCTGTTCTACACTGAGAATTGTATGCTACATTGTAGGTTGGTAGAATTAAAATCAGTTGTTGAGCTGGTTTCCTATCTAGAGTTCCTCAGTATCCATTTAAAAGCAAAATGTAAAGCTAGTAACTGATTTTACCATTGGCCCAGGTGCAGAAAGCATGCTTCAGATTTGTTCCCCGGGATGGTTAATTTCATGTGTCAGGGTGACTAGACCCCAGGATGCCCAGATTTTTGGTTAAGCATGATTATTGGTGTGTCCATGAGGGTGTTTCTAGAAGGGATTAGCATTTGAATCAGTAGACCAAGTGAAGCAGATTGCCTGGCCCATTGTAGATGTGCCTTATCCATCCATCCATACCTGAATAGAACAAACAGGGGGAGGAAGGGATAATTTTTCTTCTCTGCCCGATTTTGTGCTGGGACAGCAGGCAGTCTTTTGCTCTCAACTGAGATTTATAGGGCTCCTGGTTCTCAAGCCTTCAGACTCAGACAGGAATTAAACTACTGACTCTCCTGGCTCTCTAGCTTGCAGACAGCTGATTGTGGAACTTCTTAGCCTCCATGATTGCATGAGCCAATTCCTTACAATAAACAAATATATGTATGTATATATATATATATATATATATATATATATATATGCATGTATATATAGATTTATGTGTGTGTATATATATGTGTGTATATATATATAAACATAAAAAAATGTCTCTAACTATATCTATATCTCCTATTGGTTCTGTTTCTCTGGAGAACCCTGATGAATATACCCCAGGAAATAAAGAAGCTGAGGTGTTTATCTGCTGATTTCAGGTTCTCGTTGGTTGAAGGCTGCTCCTTGCGGCATTAAATCCCCAACTTCCTGGACACATTGCAGGTGAGCTGAGCTAGTTTCTGAGGTGTTGAAGAAAGCCCTCAAACTGGGGCGCCTGGGTGGCTCAGTGGGTTAAAGCCTCTGCCTTCAGCTCAGGTCATGGGATCGAGCCCCGCGTCGGGTTCTCTGCCCAGCAGGGAGCCTGCTTCCTCCTCTCTCTCTGCCTGCCTCTCTGTCTACTTGTGATCTCTGTCTGTCAAATAAATAAATAAAAATCTTAAAAAAAAAAAAAAAGAAAGAAAGCCCTCAAACTGTTTGAAAGAGAGATGTACCTGCTTCAGGTGGGGAGCAGGTGGGGTGGCCAGGGATGGTCCCCACTGCGGCTGCAGATGACTCAGTGCTGGGCTGAGGTACGTGGGTGGGGGGGAGGCAAACAGCTGCTGTGGTAATTATCTGACTGGACCCAGAATGCATGTAACTTGGGAAAATATTCTTGTACCCAGGGTTTCAGATGACTTAACACTTAGGCTTTATATTCTACCACTGGCAGAGTCTATCTCAAGTCCTGAGGGAAAGAGCAAAAGAACTGAAAGGTCAGAAAAACGAAATGACAGTATTCGTCCCCCTGGTCCTCCTCTCTTTCCCTGGTGCCCTTCTGCCTGGCAGGAGCAAAGAAGCAAAATGCAGGTCTACACAGAGGGAGGCACAGCTGGGAGCACCTTTCACACCACCCCCAAATATATGATAGGAAGGAGTAAACGCAGTATGGGATGTTGCATCAATGAAATGGGTTCCATTGGGCACCCATCATGACATTCCTATCTATCTATCATTGAAGCAGGGGCTGTTATCCATCAACGGGGTTCAGAGATACTTTGAGAACTGTTTCTTAGCCCGTAGGGGAAGAGAACAGTGGAATGGATCTGGGTCAGGTGGGGTGTGGCACTTCCCTGAAATGTCATTGCTGGGGTGAGGTGAGTGTTAGGAAGAAAATGACGGGCAAGGAGCCTCAAGAAGAGGAAGCTGAAGGTATAGTGTTTACAGAGGAAGCTAATGACTAGCCAGGTCAGGCAAGGCCAGAAGCCAAGGGGTGGAATGGAGTGTGGTTACTCGAAGGACCAGACCCAAAGATGAGCCTTACTGAGCAGAAGGTACCCAGGGAATGCCTGTTACCCATATGTCTGCTCCAGCCCCGTACCCCTCTTACTCCAAGTTGATCAAGAACCTACCCTTGGCCGTAATTCTTTCAATTCTTCCTTCTTAGACCTCTGGTTTCTGCCTATGTGTAGATAAATGTGTTGGAAATGAGGTTATAGCCACACGTTCTGCACAGAAACTTTTCGGTTAGGACCAACAGTCAAGCCAGTTGGTCAAGTCAGCTTGATCAGGGGCAGCAGAAAACACAAATACTGAACTCCCCGATGAGACGGCAAGGACGGGAACGCTGCCAACTGGTAGGAAAAGAAAGCTGAGTTTGAAGCTGTTCCGTCAGAATGCACAGACATTGCCAAGTGAGCTGTGTTCTTAAGATCCGTTCATTATTCTAGGGTCTGGGCTCTTTCGTTTTCTTTACAGTGCTATATCTGACACATAACACTGCACAAGTTTAAGGTGTACAACCCTGAGTTGATCATTTCTGTTGCAATATGATTGTCACATAGGGTTAGCTAATACCTGTGTAAAGCCATGTAATTATCATTTCTTCAAGCACAGGAAACAATTAAAATCTAGTCTCTTAGCAAGTTCAATGTTTAAAGGCACAATTTGTAATGTGTATTAGGTCTCTAGGACTAGACTCTGTTTTTAATTTAAACGTAATTTACTAGGGGTGCCTTGGTGGCTCAGTCAGCGTCTGCCTTCAGCTCAGGTTATGATCCTGAGGTCCTGGGATCAAGTTCTGCATCAGACTTATTGCTCAGTGGGGAGTCTGCTTCTCCCTCTCCTATTCCCCCTGCTTGTGCTTTCTCTCTTTCTCTCTCTGTCAAATAAATAAAGCCTTTAAAAAAGAGAAGAATATACTAAATATTCATGACGCCCCACAGAGAGCCATGCAAAAGTTCTTTTGATGCTGTTGTATGGGCCCCCATTCTGGCTTCCAATCCAGGTGGCCTGGGACATCCCGCTCTCTAACTTCTTCAGTTAGTAAGGGTACTGCTCTGCAAAATAAATTTACACTCTGAATGCTACCTGTTCTGGAATGCTTGAGCCAAATTTATTTATTTATTTATTTTTAAAGATCTTATTTATTTGAGAGTAGGTGAGTGAGTGAGCGAGAGAGAGAAAGAGAGAGAGAGAGAGAGAGAGAGAGGAAGCACACAAGCAGGGGAGGGGCAGAGAGAGAGAGAGAGAGAAGCAGGCTCCCTGCTGAGGGGCTCGATCCCAAGACCCCAGAATCATGACCTGAGCCAAAGGCAGACCCTTAACCAACTGAGCCACTCAGGCTCCAGACTGAGCCAAATTTCTTAAAAGGCCCTTTTCTCAAAGTCAGAATGACAGAGCCTTAGTTTCTTAATCTGTACAGTGGTTCCCAATAAAGATAGTATCTAGCTCAAAAAACAATTTGGGGGCACCTGGGTGCCTCAGTGGGTTAAAGCCTCTGCCTTCAGCTCAGGTCATGATCTCGGGGTCCTGGAATCGAGTTTTGCATTGGGCTCTCTGCTCAGCAGGAAGCCTGCTTCCCTCTCTCTCTCTCTGCCTGTCTTTCTGCCTACTTGTGATCTCTGTCTGTCAAATAAATAAATCTTTAAAAAACAAAACAACAAAAAAATTTTTTTTTTTTTGAAATTTACATCAGTCAAGAGATTAGAAGACAAAGAGAAAAGCCCAGAGTGCTGTAAGCATATGAGATCTTCTAGGATCTGCTCCCCTGAAGAGTCCTTTTGGGAAGACAGTATTTTCCCCCGAAGTAATTCACTAATCATGGAATTTCGGGTCTGGAAACAGGGCAGCCCCAGTACTTCTTGGGATTGTGCCCTACACCTGAATTAACCGGTTCCATCTCCACTTATAGCTGAGTGGGCTATTCTCGTGGCTTAAAAGCTGGCAGGGATACTGGTCAGCTCGTTGAGGCAAACCAGCAGCTACACCAGCAATGCATTGGTCAGCTTCCTAACAAAAACTTGCACACTGGCTTTGAGTTCAGCAGACATTTACACTCTATGCCAGATATTATTCAGAGCTATTTGGGCTTGAAAGTCAGGGGTGGTTCTCAATGATCTTTCCTTTCTGGCTTACTGTATGTAGGCTCCTACCAAATCTGTAGGAATAAAAGTGAGTCAGATAATGTCTCATCAGACTGTAGGCGAGGGAAGAGGAGAAGAAGAAGAATGCAAGTGCGGGCCAAGATGGAGGAGATGTCCCCTTCCCCCCATTTCTGAGACCAGCCCACACTCCCTGCCACCGACCCCATAAGGGGTGCTCCCGGCCCGTCTCGTGGTACCCATCGAGCTCTTCACAGCCTCTCTTCCTGGCAAATTTATGTTAGCGCCTCTGACAGCTGGAGAAATACGAGTTCATTTTCTGAGGTTTTGCTAAACCTTTCCCTGCCACAGTCATTGCAGTGACAGTGAGAGCTGAAATGAAAGCAGCTTCCGGTTCACCTCACTTTCAATACCGAAGCCTTGACCGCGGTAGGATAGAACTAACCTGCCCCCACCAATCTTTTTAATAAGAATAGATCAGATGTGCTCTTTGTTATATGAAGCTGTCAATTATCCTTGGCAAGCGTGGTCGAGCTGGGGTGGGATGTGGGTGGCTGGGTTCGGTCGAAGGCTGATTCCTGCCTCTTGCTTGAGTTTGGACTTCTTTCCCTGCCAGACCTCTCACAGCAGATGCTAATGAGTAGTCATATTGGACAGATCTTTCTTGTCACTGTCTTTCATTGCCTCTGCCTTTTTTCTTGTTTCACGGCAGAATGGGGCAGACAGAGGAAGGAGGCTACAGCAAGGGACTTATGTAATTCAGAGCCTTGGAGAAGAGTTGATGGAGTTACATTTCTCCATTCTAATTATTTCCCCCTTGGGCTCCAATTACATGTTAGGAACTTTCAGGCTCTCCACAGATTTATCATCTTCAAATTCCCATGGATTAAAAAAAACCAAAGGGCCTGATCCTGAAGCTTAACATTGTTCCCGGTGCCAGCAGAAGGCTTAAAGGATTAGATCACGAGGAGCCCAGAGTGGATAGTTTCTGTCTTAAGTGGGTAAAAAACAACCTTGAGTTTGGCAGGGGCTCTCTTGTTGGAAACTCTCCCCTTTCTCATCATCGTCAAAGGGCCTGCAGCAATATTACTTCTTACAATGACGCTGTGACTTTTGGACACAAGGCAAAGACTGCAAGGGATCAAAATTATGATTGTTTCACACACATATGGCCACTTGACATTAGCATTTTGCGGAGTCCTAACTTCCTTATCCTCTGTTGACATGCTCTTAAAACATTTGGGGAAAGTCAGGCTATTTCCCATCTCCGTATGTTTTTAGCATGGGGGTCATACACATTTTTTGTGAAATGGCACAAATCAAAACCAAAGTCTTACTTGGATCCCATTAGCTTCTGCTTACTGAATGCTTACTTAGGGCCAGACGTTGTTTTAAAGTCATCTGGTGAAGGCACAAGGTATATTCAAAATGGGTAGTTGAGGGATATTTAGTGAAGGGATTATTTGGGTGGGGGGCGGAGGGAGTGAGTGGAAGTTGTCCTGCTAGAAACAGCCTTCACTGTTGACTGGCCTGAAGGAGCTGGGGTTTCATAGCTTGTGAGGATTCTAAGAGGGCCACCGAGGAGGAGAAGTTGACATCTGCCAAACCTTTGGGACTTCCAGTCTCCTGGATGTGCTTCCCATTGGTCAAATCCAATTGGAAGCCAGAGGCAAGGGAACTGGGTGGTACAGTCCTCACAGATCAGCTTCCTGGGGCACGTGGCTGGGCTGGGCTGGATCTCGTATTCACTTTATCGTTATCATCATTGTGCGAAGCAGCAGAGAAGTTATATAACCGGCCTAGGGTCACCCAGGTAGGGAATGGCCGACCCAGGATTTGAACACAGAGAGTCTGTTTCTGGAGCCTGAATTCCTAGTTACCATGTTCACCTGCCGTAAGGTGAGTCGGGGCACAAGACACTTAAAGAAGCCCAAAGTCCTCTAGATCAATGCTGTTCTGCTTATCTATCATTTAGCAATTGTACTTTCATCTGCAGGCATCCCAACAGACCCTGTGTTACAGGAAGTCAGGGAACTTCTGTCCATTTCATTCAGAGTTGGATTTCTTAGCACAGAGCACATAGTAGACACCAACTCAGCATTTTTTCCTAATGTCTTTTCTAATGAATGGATGAATTTCTGGAGAACCTCCCATAGGCCAGATTCTTGCCAGCTGCTGCCCTGCTCCTTTCTTTAGAATGGATTTCAGTAAACACTGCTGTTGACTTGCCTCCAAGAATCATCTTTTCTTCCAGTAGAAGTTTTTCATCTCATTTCTACAGCCTGAATGGGCAGAAGTTTGGAGATTTAGCCCATGACCATGAGGTGGTGGGGTAAAGGGATCCAAGAGGCATGGCGGTCTCTCCACCATCATCCTCTGCTCGCCGCTCACCATGGACGGCCTCTCCTCTCAGGAATGGACAGGGCAGCCCCTGCTGCTTCCAGACAAGAGAGCACAACCCCCTGGAGAGGATTTCTGTGTTCCGTTTCTTCACTTTTGTTTTCTGCCTCTTTCTTTCCACATTTCCCTTTCTTGGCCCCAAATCCACTGCTGAAAAGGGATACTCATGCTTAGGATAGTCCATAACTTGGCTTTTTTTCTCGAATTTTTCCAAACTGGGAAAACCCCAGCTCATTGAGTGGCCAGACTTCATTAACTATGGCTCAGAGATGGTGGGTTGTGCTTGTGGGAAGAAGCTGGCCAGGGCAGCACAGAGAGTTTCCAGGGGGCAGATCTATCTGCCATAGAACAGAATACTTGAGTACACAGATGCTTAATCTCTCATTTCCATTAGCATCCTGCATGGATACAGAAGAAATCAGTAATGTGATTCTATCTCCCACTTAGGGAGCTAAGAAAATACTGCAGTTCTTTGACAGGTCCTGGATTATCGATGGCTTCCTAAGTACTCCCCCAAAAGAAGAATCCCTTCCTCTTTGTTTTGGGGGAAACCCTTTGGTTTCTGATATAGTACACTATAGCTGAGAAGTATGTACATGTGTGGGGGTGGGGTGGGGTTGGATCTTAAAGTTATTTGGTCCATTTCCCAGTCTCTGGGCCTTTTCACATCATCCAAGATAAGTCTCCTTTTAGTTTTCAAAGAATCAAGCACACCAATACTTTCTTTAGAACATGCATGATGAACTGACATTTTAGAGCCTTTGTCTAAGCCACCTAACATGTTCAAGGCCTAATTATTTTAACAATTTAAAACAATTTTAACATCACCTTTTTTTTTTAATGAAGTTTTCTAAAATATACAAGGTAGGATGAATCACACAGTGAACTCTAATATACCCATCTCCTGGATTCAACAACTACCCAGATTTTGCCCCACTTGCTTTATCTACTTATTTTTTCTTCTTAAAAAAGTTTTATTGTGAAACTCTTCTAAAGCAAATCCCAGAAATGTCATTCATGTCTACATAATGCAGCATGCATTGACAAAAACTATGGCCATTGGATATCATAGCAATGGTGTCAATTCCTACTAATTGTTACAGTAATAATAACAGCAACCGCTACATTGTTAAACAACAATTATGCCCCAGGAGCTTTACATTTTGTTTTGCTTAGGGCATGTTTGTGACAAGAGCCTGAAGTCCATTAGAACTAATTTTAAAAAACAGGATTAGCACAGGAATATCTCCCTGAACTATGAGCATCAAGGTAGCAAGGTTAAACCCAAGGGAAAGAAGCCTGGAAATGGAAAGTTGTTGACATTAAGGATTTCCCTAAGCTGCCATGTGTTTCTCTACAAATCTGCAGCAAAAGAAATCTCAGGGCCCCTCGTTTCTTTTCTATCTTACACATTCCTGCCCATATCCCACTCTTGCACAGCCGAGGGTAAGACTAGCAGCTAGGGAGCTTGAAGGTCAACTTTGAGCTGAAGTTCCATTTTTTAAAAAATAATTATTTATTTATTTATTTATTTATTTATTTGACAGAGAGTGATCACAAGTAGGCAGAGAGGCAGGCAGAGAGAGAGAGGAAGCAGGCTCCCTGCCGAGTAGAGAGCCCGATGCGGGACTCGATCCCAGGACCCTGAGATCATGACCTGAGCCGAAGGCAGAGGCTTAACCCACTGAGCCACCCAGGTGCCCTAGATTTTATTTTTTTAATTTGACATAGAGAGAGAGATCATAAGCGGGCAGAGAGGAAGGCAGAGAGAAGGCGGGAGCAGGCTCCCCGCTGAGCAGAGAGCCCGATGCAGGACTCGATCCCAAGACCTTGAGATCATGACCCGAGCCGAAGGCAGAGGATTAACCCACTGACCACCCAGGCACCCCTAAAGCGCCCTTTTAAAAATATATGTCCTCAACAACACTTCCTGAGACTTGCTGGTCTTGATGTTCAAGTTCCAAAGTTCTGATTTAGCAGGAATGGGCTTGCCCATCTCTGTGTATGGCTGATTTCGTTCCCAGTCTCATTCTCAGATGCTGGAGGATTCCAAAGAAAAGCAATCTGCAGCCTTCACTTAGCACATGCAGTGGAAGACAAGGGATCCTTCAACTCCCCTGTCTCTGTGGCTTATCCATTAGGGGGTCTGGATGTTTGAGGGACTGGGGTGTGTGTGCAGTTTGGAGGTGGAGGTGAGGTGGGTCAGTGGGCAGGACTTACGACATTAGACCTGTGCTCGCTCATGAGCAGAGAATACCAGCTGCCATAAAGAATAGGTCCAGGAGGGCTCCGTTCCAACAGAGCAGGACTGCTTTTACTCTCTCCACATAAATATCTTGCCATGTGTTCATTATGCTCAGTCTGCAAACCAGTTTCTCCCACCTTTGCTTGTGTTCCAAACAGGTGGCTCAATTCCAAGTGCCTTGCATGCATTAAGTAGTGTTGCCATGTTCCATTTTCAGTATTTCAGGAGGGAAGATCCAGTTGGCTCACAATAGAGTTTGCATCAGTTGTCCCTGCTTTGTCCAGTCAGTTGTGGCCAGAGGAGAAGAGGCCAGGTCTGTGGAGAGATCTGCACAGGTTGCCCCTGGAGTTGAGGGAACCATTCTCAGAAAAAGGATTTTTGGATGGGCAAACACACACAAAACGTGTCTATCATATCTAATTTAATCCTACAGCATCCTCCAAGGAAGAGAATTTCATTCCCATTCTACAGGAAGATTAGTTGAAGCTTAGAGGATTATATTGCCTCTGATTTCACATCTAGAGGATGTGAACCCAGCTCCATATGACTCCAGACCTCAGGCTTGCCAAACCCTGCTCTACATGGCTCTCCTCTTAGTATTTGTTGATTCAGGCAATCATTGTTCCCCTAATTCTGGAGAACAGAGCAGTTCCTTTTTTATAAACCTCATCCTATTAGAAAACAGAATCACTGTTTTGTATGGTTCAATGTAGGGGCCACAAAAATCACTTTTCCCACTAGACTTCAAGCAAAGCTTAGGAATATGTCCCCCATGTAAGGGAACCCAAGAACGATAAAAGTCAGGTCAGTAAATTTTTTCTGTCAAGAGCCCAGTTAGTGAATATTCTAGACTTTGTGGACCCTTTGGTCTCTGTTACATACTCAAAGTTATCATTGTAGCATGAAATCACTAAATCACAAAAGTTACATATTACACAGACACTATGTAAGTGAATGAGCATGGCTGTGTTCCAAGGAAACTTTCTTTGTGGACGCTGAAGCTTGAATTTCATATAGTCTTCACATCACCAAGTACTCTTGTTATTTTGATTTTTTTAAAACCATTAAAAAAAGTAAAAAACAAAACAAAACACAATTAGAAAGGTAGAAACCATTCTTAGCTCACAGACCATACAGAAACAAGTAGCAGGCCATGTTTGGCCAGTGAGGCATTGTCTGCTGACCCATAGTTTACATTATTTTCATC
The DNA here is from genome assembly GCF_022355385.1 of Mustela nigripes. Taxonomy (NCBI): domain Eukaryota; kingdom Metazoa; phylum Chordata; class Mammalia; order Carnivora; family Mustelidae; genus Mustela; species Mustela nigripes. The sequence continues at coordinate 106,403,117 of NC_081563.1, forward strand.
TTAGTATTAATTTATTCATTCAATATACATCAAAAGGACAGCAGCCATAAATGAGGTGTAGTGGCAGGTATGACATGTATAATAGAACAAGATCCAGAACTTGCTTTCATGGAACCAAGAGACCATTTGTAGCAGGATGATATTGGTCAAATAATCACACCAAAGTTTTAAAAATTGTCACAGTGATAAAGGCCATAAAGAAAAGACAAAGGGGGCGCCTGGGTGGCTCAGTGGGTTAAGCCGCTGCCTTCGGCTCAGGTCATGATCTCAGGGTCCTGGGATCGAGTCCCGCATCAGGCTCTCTGCTCGGCAGGGAGCCTGCTTCCTCCTCTTTCTCTCTGCCTTCCTCTCTGCCTACTTGTGATCTCTCTCTGTCAAATAAATAAATAATAAAAATCTTAAAAAAAAAAAAAGAAAAGAAAAGACAAAGGAACTCAGAGCATCATTACAAAGACAGGTGATCTTGGGGATTCTGAGAAAGTTTCTCTGTATTAAGTGATACTTGGTAGTTGTACAAGCACATGAGCTCCCCAGCTGGAATTAACCTCACTGGCGTGATGCTCACCGGCTCTGATCTGAGTGTCTGCTCTGGCTGTGCCCAGCCAGTCCTACTTACCAGTCCAGACATGTGGATTTTCACTGGGATGAGCCATCCTGCATTTGTTGCCCTTGTGTTTTATCTCCTTTCTAATAAGCTGCCTTTTTAATTTGCTGAGGATCATACTGAATTCTAGTCTGGTCCCTTGTGCCCTCAGAAACTCCATCTAGTTTCATTTTGCTTGCAATTTTCATCCTTATTAATTCCCAATTCCTGCAGCCGGGCGATTGATAAAGACGGGCTATACCCAGAATAAAAGTGCCTTCCCCTCTGGTGCATGGTTTTGCTGCAGTTCTAGGAATCTAAAGATGGTTGATTCCATTTTCTCTGCCCAGAAGAGCAGCAAATACTCCCTTCAGTTGGCTGGCACCATGAGATTAAACAAGTGGGTCAGAACATCTCAGGATATAATTCTAGGATGTAAGATATATTTGTCTCCAACACATCCCAGTACTTGATGCAGAATATGTCACTATTATGATTGAAGTTCATTTAAGCTCTCAGCTCTCAGAGTCATAGTTACAAATATTGGACCTAGAGTCAGAAAACAAAGGTTCAAAGTTTAGCCCTGCAACTTCCGCACTTGAGTGACTGCAAGTCCCACTAGCTTTCAGTGTTTTCACATGGAGCAGGTGGTGAACAATGCTTTTCCTACAAAATAATAGGGTCAAGGTGCATAGAAATCTGTTTTAGATGGGAGCTTCTTGTGGCTTCTTCAATAATAAATCTAGCAAAGCAATTTGATGAGTAGGCTTGCATTTCTATGACTACTTATAACATTATAAGTGAAGACCCTAGAGAACTTCAGGATAAGGAAGGAGATCACATTTAATTTGGTTATTATATTGGTCATGGAGTGCGGCAGTTTTTGAAAATGGTTGAAATATCCTTGTTATTCCTCTTATTGAAAGTTGGGGTCTAATCCCCTGTTCTCACATTTGGGCAGGCTTGGGTGTTACGTATAACAAGTAGAATGCAACAGAGGCCAGGCTACATGACTTGCAAGGCCATATTAGCAGTGTCCCGCATTCTCAGGCGACACTCACTATGGGGAAGCTAGAAGTTAGGCACCTTCCTGTAAGCAAACCAACTACCCTGAGATCACCATGCTGGGAAACACGTGTTAGCACTTCTAGTCATCAGCCCCAGCTGAGCCCAGGGGTTAGTCCACACTACCTACCAGCTGTACCTGGTGAACTAACTTGGATGTCCAGCCCAGTTGAGCCTCCCGGTGACTGCAGCCCAGCCAACACATGATTGCGATTGCATGAGAGACTTCCAGAGGTAACTGTCCAACTGGGCTGTTCCCAAATTTCTGACCCACAAAAAGAAGAGCCAAAAAAAAAAAAAAAAAAGAATCTGTTGTGTTCTGGTGTAATTTTTACATAGCAACATTGCCAGCAATAATAACCAGAACCCCAGAACCTGTAGTCACAATAGCAAGTGGCTGTGACTGGCAGACTGGGGTGGCTGGTAAAGATGCTGCTGGTGGTGACATGACACAACCATAAAATGTGAGATTTACACATACTGATTGTGACTCTTTGTGTCACTAGGACAGAGTCAAACAGGTGGCACCATGGAGAATCTGGGTTGAGGTCCAAGACTTGGTTAACTCCCATTCCCACTGAGGTGTTGGCGATGACGTTTTAATTGCAACATTGATTTTTTCGAGCATGTAATAATCATGTCTGCTTAACAGCATCAGGCAAGGTCTGGTTTCACTTCCAGACATTATCTATGAAGGACAGACCACATCTGAATCGTAGCCAGTGCTTTAAAGTGTGTACATTTGCTTATGACAAAAAACAGAAATAGCTGAGAAAGGAAGTCTAATTAGAAATACCTCTGTCCAAACCCCATATTTATCAAACTCTCTTAATCTGGTCGACTTTAATTGGATCCCTATGACAAAATCTGAGAAGGAATTTTTTTCACACTTGTAAGGAGAACAAGGTAACAGGATCTCTAAACTTCGAGGAATCGCTACAGGGGTCTTTAAGTGTTTTGTTTGATTTACAAGTAAATGTTTTATTGAAACATTATACACATGCACAGAAAAGAAAGTGCACTAAAAACAGCTCAGTGAATTTTTTTTTTAGATTTTTATTAACGTATAACGTATTATTTGATCACCAGGCTTACACATTTCACAGCACTCACCATAGCACGTACCCTCAAGAAACACACTGAGGGTTGCTGGAGGTGGTGGGGGTAGGGATAGCCCAGCCACCCTATCCCTACCTCCACCCCCCAGCAACCCTCAGTGTGTTTCTTGAGATTAAGAGTGTCTTAAGGTTTGTCTCCCTCCCTGGTCCCTTCTTGTTTCATTTTTTCCCCTTCCCTTCCCCCCATGACTTCCCCCTCCGCCCTGCCTCTCAAATTCCTCATATCAGAGAGATCATATGATAATTGTCTTTCTCTGATTGACTTATTTCGCTTAGCATAATACCTTTTAGTTCCATCTACATCATTGCAAATGGAAAGATTGCTAGTTTTTTGATGGCTGCACAGTATTCTATTGTATATATAGATCAGATCTTCTTTATCAATTCACCTGTTGATGGACATCTAGGTTCCTTCCATAGTTTGGCTATTGTGGACATTGCTGCTATAAATATTGGGGTGCACGTGCCCCTTCTGATCACTACATTTGTATCTTTAGGGTAAATACCCAATAGTGTGATTGCTATGTTGTAGGGTAGCTCTATTTCCAACTTTTTGAGGAACCTTCATGCTGTTTTCCAGAGTGGTTGCACCTGCTTGCATTCCCACCAACAGTGTAGGAGGTTCCCCTTTCTTCGCATCCAACATCAGTTCAGTGAATTTTTTACAAGCTGAATACACCTGCGGAATAAGAACCCAGGTCTGAAAATGGAACATTGTTACTTCTGTAGGAATGCCTTTATAGTCACTTCTAGTCACAATGTAACCTTCAAAGGTAACCATCATTCTACCTTCTGACACAATACATTAATTTGGCCTGTTTTTTAAGCTTTTTAAAAAAATATTGTTTGTATGTATTGTTTTGTCCTGGTGGCTTTTGCTCAGTATTATATTTCTGAAATTTGTACATGTGATCAGAAGTATTTGACATTTGTCCATTCCCACCACCATATAATATTCCATTGTGCCAATATATCATAGATGTACCTATTCATTCTTCCATTGATGGTCTCAGTAATACTTTATTCAAATTAATGAAGAAGTTTCAGCTCTCATTGAAATCAGTCCACTAATGATCTTGAACATCCAATATGGTAGCTTTTTGGAATATGGTCTCGCTGTGATCTTCCTCTACGGAGACTCTCTGAACTGCAACCATTATCTCTGATGAATTTTTTAATTGCAAAAAGAAAAGTAAAGTTGTCTCTGAATCAGGTTAATAACCTCAAGTGAGTCATTAAAGTCCTTCTGGGCTATATCCCTTGGGGTGTAGCTCTAAAAATTGTCAATGTTTCCTGTTGAAGGTAAGTTCACGGAAAGGAAAGTGTTGAGTCAATAACATCATTGTACTCATGAGGTTTCTTTCATAGGAGCAGCCAAACCAATTTTCTAAATGACAGTTTGCAGTTTTTGTGGGCTTGTGAAGGATACTTTCGTGTGAGCTTCAGAAGCCACCACGCAAGGCAACTCTCTTTATGTGAAAATTTCAAATGACATTAGACTCATGAGGAAATTGAATCCATGCAATTCCCACCTGTTTGAAAAAGGCAAGCTCATTAACACTTTCCAACAGCAACATGAACTGCAGAAAACAAAGGGCATCTTCTGGCATCAAGGAGGGTTTGGGGCAGGAATAGGCTATGACATCTGGCTACCACTTCGATCATTATCTAACTAGGTGATTCTTCTTCATATAAAACTCGGGGATGTGGTGTTAAACTCAAAGATTCTCTACACACGATTCTTAGACTCCTTAACACACACCTTTATGCAATGCTATTTTGGAGAGATTTCTTCCCCAGAAACCTCTGATTAATCTAGCATTAACTCTGCACATCGCCTCAAGATAAATTCTTTTTTTCCCCCCCACTAGTTAGTTTCTTAAAACCTAGACACTGCTTCTTGCTTGCCTTTTTTTGTGTGTGGGGGGATGCTCTTATATTATTTGAGGTAATATTTACTGAGGTAACAAATAATCTCTCAATAAGACACATTTATTTGTTGCTCTCATAATGGTCTAATGTTGGTCTTCCTGGTGGCCTTCCACATGACATTCAAGAGTTCAGTTACTGTCATTTCACGTTTCTGTCTCCCCAGAGCCTCAGTGTCCCTTGAGATTTAGACAGTAAATGAGGAAAGAAAAAATAGGGAGAAGATACTTAGGTTAGAAAATGACACACATCACCTCCTTTCATTGGGTGGGAACTAATCACATGGGCCTGCCTAGACGCATAGGGTTCTGGGAAATGTAATCTCCTGCTGGGCAGCTGTTTTCCAGTAAGTACCCTATCACACTGCAGGGAACACACATTTTGGTGGAGAACTAACCATCAACTACAGAGAGTGTTGGCTATTACATTTTACCTTATTTTATAACAGACGATTATAACAACAACTAACATTTGTTGGATTTGACATAAAGTGCACAACTCTAAGGCTTCAAAATTGGGTGTGCAAAAATATATAATTTTATTTCCTGTAACTTGAAACCATTTGCGTTTTGAAGCTTCATTCTAGTACGGCAAGATGATTTACTTGGCATCCCTAAGGTATTCCTTTCCCAGGATTTAGGCCAGAGTTCTAGAGTGCCTTTCTGAAATATTGGGGGCAGGATAGGAATCTTGTCATTGATACACCTGTTGACATAGGTCCTCAGAGATGGCCACTATTGCAGAATTTATACCCTTTCATTCTACTAATTTTTTTCATGCTATTCTCAGGGCATGAAGATTTTCCCATGTCTCCCCACCACCCCCAAATGAATCCTCTAGAAAAGAAGTATTGAAGTCATAGAGTGCTGTTCCCCTTTGTTCTGAGATCCCAGATCTCTTCAGAGTACCAGTCTCTGAACCCTAACCTCCCTCCCTACCATGGAGTTTAGCTAGAAATTCTAAGAAGAAAAATCCTTCTTTTTTCATGTTTCTGATCAAGATATTTTGTCTATCCCCAAATCCTCCTTTCTCTTCCCGCCAAGGAATATGACTTGGAATATGAAATCTCCTTGATTTGTTATATTTCTGACTTTGGGAAAATTACTTAATCTCACTATGTCTCACTTTCCCCATCTGCAGAGTAAAAATAATGACATATCTCGTAGATGACTAGGAAGTTTAGCTGATGATGAATTGAACACTAAGAAGGTAGGTCATTAGTCAGTTTTCTGTGGTTGTAACAATACAGAACAGTGTATCAGATGACCACTGGACCACAGGGACATATAGCAATAGACTGATCACTCACACATCTGAGGTCAGCTTGGGGTTCAGCTGGGCAGCTCTGCTGATCTTGACTGGACTCTTTTATGTATTTGGGGTGAGGCTGGCTATCAGCTGATCTAGGCTGGCCTTGTCTGGGATGCCTGGGTGATTTAGCTCTGTTCCATCTGTGTCTCATTCTCTAGCAGGTTAATCTGAAAATGTTGTCATGGTGATAACAGAGGCACAAGAGAGCAATGGAAGCACATAAATTCTCTAAAGGCAAGGCTCAGAAGTAGCACACCATCACTTCTCTTGCATTCTGTTAACTGAAGCAAAATCATGTAGCCTAGCCCAGATTTAAGGAATTGACTATTTTTTTTTCATGGAAGAAGTTCAAAGTCAAGAAAGAAGTTCAAGGAACATAGAAATAGATAGGTAAAATAATTGGGCCATTAAACAGTCTTCCATACTAATCGATAAATTTTAGTTCAATATGAAGTATATTTGGGCGTATTAAAACACATAATTCACTTAAAAGCCCTCTGGGATCAATTTCATCAGCTCAGTCTCTTGCTCTTTTTCCCCATAGGATGAGTCTCTCGCTACCTTCTGGAAAGGAAAATGGTGAATGGATAGCTCTTAGTGGAGAAAGGTCTGCTTTCTAGCCAGAGATGGTCCCTCAGTGCCCAAATGCCCATGATTAGTAGATTAGCAAGGTCTAGCTCACCTTCCCTCCCCACCCCCCCGCCAGTGAAAGGAAAGTCACCTTATAGTCTCTAAATGAAGTTTAACATTTCTACATTCAGAGGGACAGGCAAAAAAAAGTTCTATTAGTATAGTGATCTTGCATGCCTGCCAAAGTCCTTCTAATATGGTCTCTTGGTGTGATAGGCATGGCCGGGGTGTTCCCATGACCTTCACTTCCTAATTTTTGTTCATTATGACTCTGAGGATGAATACAGAGTTAGATGAGCTGAGAAGTCATGGTATGATGGGAGAGGCAGTGAGGAGTCTATTGGGACTCCTGTTTGTTCTCTTTCAGAATATCTGAAAGAAAATCTTCCCCACATTAAAAAGCTGATTTCCTTCTGAAATCTCCATGTCAGCTGCCTGTGGTATTCATAATCCTTCTGGAAATATATCTGTGACTGTTTTTCTAATAAACAAATTGCTCTGGTCATGTTTGCTAAAAGAGCATTTACCTTCTACTTGTTCGGAGTTTCAGTATAAAGTTTTTCTTACACTGATTTTCCTACTAGCCTTGAGTTCAATGGGTGAGTGGCCTTGGTGTATAGCCTTCCCATAGAATTCCTTCCTTCCTTCCTTCCTTTCTTTTTTTTTTTTAATAAGATTTTATTTATTTGACAGACAGAGATCACAAGTAGGCAGAGAGGCAGGTAGAGAGACAGAGGGGGGAAGCAGACTTCCCGCTGAGCAGAGATCCCAATGTGGGGCTCGATCCTAGGACCCTGGGATCATGACCTGAGCCGAATGAAGGCAGAGGCTTTAACCCACTGAGCCACCCAGGCGCCCCTAAATTTCCTTTCCATACAGTAGGACTTCAATAGATATATCTCCCTGTTTAAAACCTAACCTCTTTTTTTCTTTATTTACTTCACCAGCTAATTTAGAAAGATGTGTCTTGATGTGCATGTTTTGTTGACTTAACATGTAATGAACAACTTCCCTTTCCATTATGTTTACATTTAAAATGCTATTTTTAGTCCTAACAAAACATCCCAATGCATATATGGACAGAAATTCACTTAATGAAATCATTTTGTTGAGAAACTAGATGTTTTCTGGTTTGTCATGATTGTAAACCAAGGAGAAAGCGCTGGGTGTCCTATTTCTACAACAGATTCTTGCTGTTATGCGACTGTAACTGTATTAGAGATTTCCACCATGCAGGTGACAGAGTTGAGAAGCTATTAGAATAGACACCTGGTTATTACCCCAGAGCCTCAACTCATTCTAACCCTGCTAAGTATAATCCTCTACACAGGGGAATCTTGAAAATCTATATCCATGTGAAGAGAGGGCAGGAGCACCCCAACTTATTTCTGTGGTCAGAACTTTCAATAATTGTACCTTACTGGATTTCCACAGTGGTGTTGTGAAGACAGGAAGACAGATGTGATAAGCACTTGGCTCCCAAGTCCCATTCCTATAAAGTGGGGTCTGAACTCCGGTTCAGGCTTTCTGACTCCTAGGCTGGGATTTTCCACTGCAATATGCTGCAAAAACTAAGAATAATAGTTATAGGTAACTTTCATTGAACTTTTATTATATGTTAGACTGTGTTCTCAGTGCCTTACATGTATTAATTCAGTCAGTCTTCAAAACAACTACAACGTATGGGTGAGTGTTATTATTATCATCACGATCATTGGTGTTTTACTGAGATGGCAACTGAGAGAGATGAAATAATTTGTCAAGGCCACATGACTGGGGAGTAAAAGAGCTGCAATTTGAACTCAATTTGAATTCAATTAAGAGCCCGAGCTCTTGACCCCTGTGATACATGGATAGATATTGACTGATGTGTATAACTTAAGGTAAGCACAGAGTCAACCTGGAAACGCACCTATCATTATCATTGCCATGTTAAATTCTGGTAGATTCACAATCTTCTTGTTTTCTCCATAACCTTCTTTAGTGCATCCTTAGGAGCCCGCACGCGTGCGCGCATACACACACACACACACACACACACACACACACAAAACCTTGCACACGCAGGCACACACAATTGGAGTACTACTCAACCTACCTCCAGATTACAACCCAGAAAATGTTTTTATTAACAAAACAAAGTAATCCCTTCTGCTAATCCTCCTCTTCCCCTACAAATCCCTTCTGTGCCAATCTCCCTCTGTCTCAGCGTCTTCAGCCTTAAACAATAAATTAATTGTTCGTCTGGATTTTATTTCTACTTTAAACTATCACTTATTACTGCCTTCTTATTGCGGAAGTAGTATGCATCTCCCCCAAAATTCAGAAAAACAGAAAAGTATAGAAAATAAAGTAAAACCACCCATAATATCCTTGCTTCCCAGAGATAAGCACTGTTTACATTTTTTCCCTATCTTCTTCCACAATCCTTGATAGAAGGAGATCATACCACAGTTCTAGTCTGAACAGGCTCTTTTCACTATCTGTATCATGAACCTTCTCATGTTTTATTAACTACATTGTGACTTCTCACATCTACATAGTATCCCATTGTATTATTAACATAGTAACTTAATAGACGAGCATCCTTTCACACACATATGTGTTCCATTCCTGGTCATTTCTTTAGGAACAATTCCTAGAAGCGCCATTGCTGGATGGAAAGCGTCTGGTTTTAGGCTCTTAGTGATGGTTGTCAAATTCTACTCTACAAACACCTATTAGTTGACATTTTCATGAGGACTTAATGGGAATGCCCGAACACTTTTGGAACCCACCTCTACAAGGACCACAGCTGCTTCCTCCTCTCCTGGTCCACTTCTAGCTGTTCCAAGCCTTGGAGAAGACATATGGACTCACCATGGGATCCCTGACACCCACCTCCCCAGAGGCAGACAGACTCGCTCACTCTGAGGTTGTTAATCATCTCTTTTTACAACAACAACAGAAGACCCACTATTAAGAAATGATCTCCTTCCCACAGGCTCTGGGAACCAAACCGTCTTTCCTTGCAGCCACCAGACATACTACTTTGGAAGCAGCCAGGTAAGGCTGCCATGTCTGATTTTATCAGCATCTTGCAACGAGGCTTTGGTTTTCCTAAGAACATGTTTCTCCTGACTCGACTTTTTGCAAGTTCAGAAATACCTATGGAACTAGCTCTTCTTAGAACCTGTATCATAAAAACTCAGCTACAGTGATGGGTGTTAAGGAGGGCACATATGGCATGGAGTGCTGGGTGTTATATGCAAACTGTGTGTTACATGCTTAGCAGGGTTAGAATGAGTGGAGGCTCTGGGGAAATAACCAGGTGTCTGTTGTAATAGCTTCTCAACTCTGTCACCTGCATGGTGGAAATCTCTAATACAATTACAGTCACGTATCAGCAAGAATCTTTTGTGGAAATATGACACCCAGTGCTTTCTCTTTGGTTTATAATCACGACAAACCAGAAAACATGTCCAATGAGCCATGGAGCACTACATCAAAAAATCAAAAACTAATGATGTAGTGTATGGTGACTAACATGACATAATAAAATACAATTAAAAAAAAGAAAAAAGAAAAATTTGGCTCACATGAAAAGTGGCAGTAAAGATATTAAGGTTAATGAACTTAATCTCAAATAATTTGCTGAAATATTTATGGGCAAGTTAGATGCTAGATGGTAAGACACAGTGTCTGTTTTCAGTGGGGGTCAGTGTCTGGAAGGGGAGGCAGAGAACCAGAATACAAAACACAGAGTACTTGGGACCCATGCAATAAGCAGAAAGTTACTGCATTTTTTTTTTTAAAGATTTTATTTACTTATTTGACAGACAAAGATCACAAGTAGGCAGAGAGGCAGGCAGACAGAGAGAGGGAAGCAGTCTCCCTGCTGAGCAGAGAGCCTGATGTGGGGCTCGATCCCAGGACCCCAAGATCATGACCTGAGCAGAAGGCAGAGGCTTTAACCCATGGAGCCACACAGGCGCCCTGTGTTGTCCCTGAATGATGGACAGTAGCAGATAAATATGACAGAGAAAAGAAAGTTTTGCCAGACACTTTTCAGGGGGGATAAAACCAGTTTTGCTCCTCCGAGCATCTTACTCTCCTCCTGCCAACCCATATAACAGGACTTAGTGGCATTTGTTGGAGCGTTTGGGATTGAGTTTCAGGTGGAAAGTTACTCCTTCCTGTGGGAAGTGGGAAGGGGGCACTCTCCCTTCTCCCCAGCCAAGTGAGAAGGGCTCACAATCCTGGTTACTGGGAAGACGGAGGGTCACTCTGTGTGTCTGCCCTGTGCATTTGTCATTCTGCTCACAGGACCTTTGGAACAGGGTAAAGTCATGGGTGAAAGATGGCGGAGGGAGTGGAACAGCCCCACCTTCACTGTAGAGAGAGGCAAGTTTCTTGGATTCCTGGGTAGACCAATCGCACAGTAGAGCCTGATCCCAAGCTCCAGGGAAGCAGAGGGACAAAAGCGGCAGGAGTCTGTGAAGTATTCCCTTCGGGCTGGGGATGCAGAGATGGAGGAGTGCTGATGAGGTCCCCCTGGAGCAGAGAGCTTCTTCCTGCCAGACAATTGTGCCCCTGGAAACATCCTCATAGGCACCCCTGGGGAAGTCAGCATTTGGAAACCTGACACATTAGGGCAGGAGCGCAGCTGTGCCAGTTAAGATCCACCATGCCCCCCCTCCCAGTCCTGTGTGCCAATTCCCTAGGTGACTGGATCACTGACTATATTCTCCAACATTCTAAATGACTGAGTAGGGCAACTAGGGGGTTCAATCGATCAAGCCTCTGACTCTTGGTTTTGGCTCAAGTCATGATCTCAGGGTCCTGCGGTTGAGACCAGTGTGAGGCTCCTAGCTCAGTGGGGAGTGTGTTTAAAATTCTCTTCCTCTCCCTTCTCTCTGCCCCTCGCTCCTCTCTCAAATAAATAAATAAACTTTAGGAAAAATAAATGACTGTGCAAGAATGACTCATCTGAACTCTGTATTACTATATCTTGTCCAAAGCTATCGCTGGAGAGTTTGTCTAATCTACAAATATCAAGATAGTAGAGCTGGGGTCCTGGGAAGCCTTTTTTGTCTTAACTGCCAGTAACCTCAGGACCAAGTCTCTGCCCAATGGTGGTAATTAGTCTGCCTCTTGCATCTAAACCTGTCACCCTTTGCTTCCATTAAGTGGCTTCTACTCCTCTAATTGTGCTATTTGACAGTTTGTTTCATTTTGCAAATGGCCCCAGGCCACTTTGTGAGTGTTGAGACAATCTAGGGGGGAGAGGTGTTCCTTTGTGTGATGTGAGGAGTCACATACTGACTATGGTCCTAAAATCTAGATCGAGGATCTGCTGTCCAGCTAAGCAAATGACTATTGCTGAAAGCACAAGTGTAAACAGGACTCTAGTTGGTGAACTGGCTAAGCGGGCATAGTTCCCAGTGTTAGAAAATTAGCCACAGTTTACTCAAATATTTTTATGTTCTGAGATCTCTGTCATTAGAAAGAGCCCTAATTCGGGGTGCTGATATTCACTTTAACCAAAAAAATCACCACTTGAAGCCAGTCAGGGAATATTAGTAAAAATTTATTTATTTCTGAGATTTTTTTTAAAAAGTAAAGATAATTTATTTGGAAGTATCAGAACAATACAGTATTTTTTAAATTTCTTATGGGGCATCATTTTCTTATTGACTCAGTGGGCACCTGCTATGGGCCTGACCCTGAGGATATAAGAGGGAACACAGTGGATGTGGTTTTGCCCTGGCAAAGCTTATTGTCTGGCAGGGCTGTTTGCTTGTCTCACAATGCTTGTTCCTATTACTATTAATTCATGATCAATAATTCCTTTGTTTTGTCCAATACCTCAGGAACAAATGACCACAAAATGTAACAGCCTAAAATGGCTACTTAAAATTTCTGCTCCCAAATTTGTGGCTCAGAAATTTTGGAAGGGCTCTCTTATAGGGTGGACATCAAACCTTAGCTGGGCTATTGTCATCTGGTGGCTTGACTGGGTCTCATGACTGACAGTGAGTACAGGCTGTCAGCTCGGAGCTCAGCACATAGGCTGCTGATGGAAGCCCCTTCCTACCGCCTTTCCAGCATGCTGGTCTCAGGATAGTTGAGTTTCTTACATGATAGTTGGCTTCTCCAGAACAAGCATCCCAACAGAAGCAGCACGAGTCACATGGGCTCTCTGCTTGGCCTTTTGATTCTGTGACCCAGCTTTGGAAGCAACATCACTTCTGCTATATTCTAGCATCTACAATCAAGTCATCAAGATTAGCTCAGATTCAAGTGGAGAGGACAAAGAACCCACTTTTTGACGAGAGCCATCTCAAAGAATTTGAGGTCATGTTTTAAAACCACTAAGAGAGATTTTTCAAGTGGCATCAGGTCCTGCAAGACTTATGTAATTATCTAGGGGTCCTAGAGCAGATAAGGTGGAGGCCATTTTTTAAAATGGCGGGGATTTGAAAATATGCCAAAAAAGCTTCCTCTGCTCTGCTTCCTCCTACAGTTTCTATAAAGCTAATTGAGGTAATAGTTTCCTTACTCCATTTCCCTATTCCACTGAAGATCAGGCTTCTACCAAGTTGTTTTGGGACAAGAGTGTAGGCTGTCACAAGCAGTGCCATTACTAATACCCAGGGTATGTTGGATTTGGCAATACAACACCCAAAATGAACATACTTACTCTCAGTCCCAGTACAGAATTAAGAGTGGAAAACATTAGATTATTAAGAAAACAGCAGTATCACATACATGTCATACTATAGACAGCACCCCTGAGACATAGTCACTGAGTCATTAATCTATTTCTACCTGTATCCTGAGTTTCTTAAAAAAATTTTTTTTATTTATTTGATAGAGAACACAAGTAGGGGGAGGGACAGGCAGAGGGGAAAGCAGACTCCCCACTGATGTGGGACTCAATCCCAGGACCCTGGGATCACGAGCCAAAAACAGATGCTTAAACAACTGAGCCACCCAGGTGGCCCCTTTCTGAGTTTCTGAAGTGTAGACTTCCTTGCTGCCCCCTGGTTCTGGACAGAATTTCACCGGGGGAACAAGATGTTCTCTGACATGGTCTTGAGGATTCTGGTTTCTCCTTACAAAGACCTTTAAGAAAAGTTTCTGTAGCTCACATAACCTTGTGAGTGAGCTGAGGGGATCGAGGTTATTCTATCACTTTTGCCATAGTCCTACTGAGCAAGTAATCTCTTGAGGCTTCTTTCTCCTCGCCAAATTGTCCAAAATTCAAATCCAGATACAACATGTTGTAAAATGTATTTCTTCTGAAGGCCTTGGTCAGAATGTTAGAAACCACCTGTTTTTATTTTTGAAAGAGGTTTTTTTTTTTTTATTCGTTTGAGAGAGACAGAGCGAGTGAGAGCATGAGTAGTGGGGAGGGTCAAAGGGAGAGGGAGAAGCAAACTCCCCTCTGACCAGGGAGCCTGATGCAGGTCTTGATCCCAGGACCCCAGGATTATAACCAGAGCCAAAGATAGACACTTAGCCAACTGAGCCACCCAAGTGCCCCTCAAAACAACCTGCTTTTAAACACTAAACATAATTTACAGGGACTAACCACCAACCATTTTCAGTGCCAATACCGAAAAGATTCAGACCTGCATCCCCCAGCAGTGGGCAGGTGTTCGTGAGGCTGTGTGAAACTCACGTTCAGTGGCCACATCGTATGATAGCTCCAGTCTCCTCATTGCCTGGTGGTTGGACATAGTGTTGATCCTTTTGAACTGTCTATGCTAGGAAATTATACCTCCCCACTTCCTGTCATCTCAGCTCCCAGACTGTGCTGGAGGGAACCTGCTGGCAGAGTAGAAGCTGTCCTTGCTGAACTACTATAAGAGAGAGAAACTTCTGTAAGGCAAGTGTATTCTTGCTCCCTTACCAGCACCAAGGGCCAGTGTCAGCAGTAGTGATTCTGAGTGTGAACCTGTCTCTAAGAGGTGGTGCACTGGGACGATGACTTAGTGTAGGGAACTCTCAGCCAAGCTGACCAAAGTTCCTTGGGTTCAACCCAAGACTGGGGAGATGGGCAAGAATGCGGTATTTACTGCCCCATCAGCCAGGATGGATGAAGGCTGTGTTGAGAGCTCAGTGCTCTAAGAACTGGTTGGGGGTAGGTTGTTTGTGAGTTTCACCAGTGAAGGTTGGAACCATGAAACCACCATAAGAACAGGTCTGTGCTAGCCTGCTGGAAGATGGTGTTGTTTAGGCCAAGGACTTTGAACCGTTAGATTTGTTCCAGCACCGAGGGTAATAGCTCCTTTCACACTGGGGCAGAACCAGTCCTTCTTTGGGATCTCAACCATGCCTCCCTTTCATCTCCTACCACAGGGTATACAGAAGTCTCCCCTCACCACCTTTTAAAGTTATTCCTTATAGGGGCACCTGGGTAGCTCAGGTGGTTAAGCAGAGGACTACTTCTCCTTCTCCTTCTGCCCCTCCCCACTCCTGTTCACTCGCATGCACAACTTGCGCACATGTGAGCTCTCCCCTTTTTCTAAGAAACAAATAAAATCTTAAAAAAAAAAAAAGACTCTCTCTTCCTCTCCTTCTGCCCCTACTCCTCTAAAATAATAAAAAAAAATCTTTAAAAAATAAGTTATTTAAGACATAGTTGGTTTTTTAATCCCCACCTCTATACTCATTACCACTTTGCTCCAATGGTTCCAAGGTGGACAATGTTAAATTTTATCCTTATATGGCTAGTTCTTCTTGTGTTTCCAGGGCTCAGCTACTTCTCTTCTGCCTTTAAATCTTTTCTTTTGATATGTTAATACGTTTCATCAAGTCCTCAAGCCCTCAAGCTAGTCTGTTCAGCTACAGCGCCAGGACATTTCTCTTGGGAGTTTTGACTGTTCAGTAGAGCATAGGAGAAAGTGGAACTCGGTTTTAAAACCTAAGATATCAAGCAGGGTCTATGAATAAGTTTTAGGAACTTAACAGAATTGTATACAAACTTCCAGATTGTCTGAGCTTTTTTTGAAGGACAGAGTCCAGATTTAATTAGGTTCTTAAAAGGGTCAGTGACCACAGACTGGTTAACTTTATAGGATGCTGTTTCTTTCCATTACTCTCCAGCCCAGTGGGTATATTGTGTTGCTTCCTAAGGATTTTGGTTAAAAACAACAGAATCATATGGAATTCATTTATTGGGCTTTTTTTTTTTTTTTTTAAGTAGGCTCCAGGCCCCGCACAGAGCCCAAACTGGGTCTTGAACTCCCAACCCTGAGATCAAGGCCTGAGCTGAAATTGAGTCAGTTGCCCAACCAACTGAGCCACCAGGGAGCCTCTATTAGACTTTAATTGAGCACATACTGAGTGCCATTCACAGGACTAGTGTTTTAGTCAGTTTCAGGTGTTTTAACAAACTACCATAGACTGAGTGGTTTACAAACAATAGAAAATTATTTCTTACAGTTCTGGAGGCTGGACGTCTCACTTCAGGATGCCAGCAAGGTCAAGATCTAGTGAGAACTAACTTCTGGGTCGTAGACTGACTGCTATTCATGGTATTGTCACATGGCTGAAAGACAGTGAGCTGGCCCTCTGGCCTCTTCTTCCAAGAGCACCAACATGAAGGCTCCACACTCATGGTCTAATTACCTCCCAAGGCCCTACTTCCAGATACTTTCACACTTCAGATTGGATTTCCACATGTGAATTTGGAGAGGTGGGAACACAAATATTTAGAGCATAACAACTAAGCACCGAGGCATAAATGCCTAAAGAGTATGGTTGGTAAAGAGCTTGCATGGGGAGGGAAAAAAAGGCAAGTAAATTAACTGATACTGCCCAGCATACAAGTAGACAGACGTGCCACTAGAGATTAGAGAAATACTGGGTGCGCCGAGGAGAATTGAAATGATAGCACATGATTAAGGGAAGGCTTCTAGGAAGAGTAAACTCTTGTGAAAATTTTTTACAGAGTTACAGGCCATCATTTAGTCGGAGAAATGGGTTTGAGGGATAAAGGTTATTCTGGAAGAGAAAAATAATATAGATGCAAACACAGAGTAGTGAAATGATACTGCATGTTTTGATTAGTGGGAGATAAAGTCACAGAGGTAGTTTGAACTTTGCTTGCAAAACTAAGAATTTGAAGGAATAAAGGAACGCTAAGACTTGTGCTTCAGAAAGCTCATTCGACAGGCACTATTAGACAGACAGGTTGAATGGAAGTGGACCTGCCTTCTTAATCTGTGGTATGGGAGTGGGAAGAAGGAGAATGGAGACAAATGCCATGCTTGAGTGATGGTGATAGAGAAGGGAAAATGGACTTGGAGATTCTTTGTACGTGGGTGAAGGAAGTTTCAGTCCCTGGTGAGCCCCAGTTTCTGTGTGAAATAGCTTGGATGATAGGCAAAGGTCTCACTCACTTAAATTGGTTTGGGAAAACTTTGTGAGTTTAATTATAAATATGTTTAAGGAAGTTGAGGAACCCATGGATATACAGGTGGAGAGATGGTCAGTAGACATTTGCATGTGGATCTGGAACCCAGGAGACAACATAAATATGAATCCTTAACATATATGTTAGAGTTCAGTTTTGGTGAAGGACCCAGTGAAAATGTATAGTGAGAGGGGTGTCTGGGTGGCTCAGTGGGTTAAAGCCTCTACCTTTGGCTCAGGTCATGATCCCAGGGTCCTGGGATCGAGCCCCACATCGGGCTCTCTGCTCAGCGGGGAGACTGCCTCCTCCTCTCTCTCTGCCTGCCTCTCTGCCTACTTGTGATCTCTGTCAAATAAATATAATTTTTAAAAAATCTTAAAAAAAATGTATAGTGAGAATAAGAAAGAACCAACAGAGAGTTTTGAGGAGTGCTGGGATTTAGAGTTTGGGGGAGATATAAAGATTCTGAAAACAAAAAATAGAAGATAGCCAAAGATATCTAAGGGGTGATGGGGAACCAAGAGGCCATTGGAAAAGAAGACATCATAAGGGAGTGGTCAGCCATGTCTCACCTGCAGAGATGTCAAGAAAGCCAAAGGCAGAGAAATTGTGGATCAGGTAATTAACCTACTGGGACTTAGCAAGCATTTCCTTTTTCTCTGGTGGCAGCAGAAGCCAGACTAGAGAAGGTTGAGGCATAAATGGCAGATGAGAAAGCAAAGAGAATGAAGAAACTTAGCCAGGAAGGGAAGAAGAAAGCAAGGACCGGTGGGAGAAGTTTGACTTTGGAAGTTTTGTTGTATTTGGAAGGAAAATGTTTTATTGTAAAGATTGTGAGGGATTTAAAGATATCTATTCACAGAGAGGAGCCTGTAGAAGAAATGATGAACAGTGGGATCAACTCTGTGGCAAAGGGTTTATAGAGGGAGGAGGGGCTAGTCAAAAGAAGGAATTCAAGTATTCACCTTAGCCTTGAGAACTTATGCTGGGTGAAAGAAGCCAGACCCAAAAGACCACATGCTGTATGGATCAATTTGTATGAAATGTCCAGAATAGGCAAATCCATAGAGACAGAAAATAGATTAGTGGTTAATTGGGGGTTGATGGGAGGAGAGAGTATGGGGTGAATGCTAATGGTGATTCTTCTCTGTTTTTTGGAATTAGATCATGATGATGGTTGCACAATTTAATGAATATACTAAAAATTATTTAATTGTACATTTTAGAAAGGTGAATTTTATGGTATGTGAATTACATCACCATTAAAACAAATTTTTGGAAAGAAAAAAAGAATGCTTCTTAAGTTGAAGGAGACACCTCTTAATCTCTAAGGTAGAAATGCCAAAAGGAATATAAATGACATGTCACCACTTTGCAGAAGGGCAGTACCAGGAACTATGATTTATGGAGCCTGGTGCAAAATGAAAATGTGGAGCTCCATGTTTACAAATTATTAAGAATTTTAAGACAGTGATTGTAGAGTATTAAACCAAACTTGGGGGCCCTGTGTGAGTGAGCAGGTCACACACTTATGAAACCGGTCCTGCAGAAGGGAGATCTCACAAGATAGATTTTCTCATGAAAGGAGGCACTAGAGGAGCTAAAATAAGAGAATGGGAGAAATTTGGAACTGTCCTTGAGGACAAATGTAGAGAGAACAAACCTCAGACTTGAATTACTGGGCAGGGCATTGGTCAGAGACCCTGAACTTGTAGTAATATGATTGTGATTTTTCACTGTTTGATCTCAAAAGACTAGCTATAGGGCTTAAAGCACTTGGAATGGTAGAGGTGAGGTTTTTAAAGGCCAGGGTTATTGAAGATCAAAAAAGCAAAAGAATCAAAGTTAATGATTAGACTCACTGGGATTGCTGGATCCCTGAGGATGGGTTAGGGAAATCACCATGCATAGAAGGTACTCATATAAAGCCTGGAAGTAGACTGGCCTATGAGTCATGGTCTAAATGAGGTGCAGACACAGAAAAGTGAGGAGAAAGAAAGGAACGTTGGAAGA
Source organism: Mustela nigripes (assembly GCF_022355385.1). Lineage (NCBI taxonomy): Eukaryota > Metazoa > Chordata > Mammalia > Carnivora > Mustelidae > Mustela > Mustela nigripes. The sequence continues at coordinate 106,422,171 of NC_081563.1, forward strand.
TTGTGCACGGAGATGGGGTCATTGGAATTTAAGATTTTAGGTGTGGGGTTTTGAGTTTTGATAAATCCAGGATGCAATTCTGTTGAGTTGATGCAGCTTCACATGGTAATGACTTGACTCACAGAGCTTCAGGCTTCAAAGGGTTTTAATCTTAAGATCTAATTGGGGCATGTTCTCCTCCATGGAAGGAATGTCCTCAACCACACACAGCAAATTGCGCGTTGATAGAAGCTGCTACATATGGCATGACAGATGGGACAAGTGGGGGAACATGTTTTTCCCTTGTCACAGAAGTGTTTTCTCTTGATGGCTTTGCTCCTTTATGGGAGTAGCTGTGCATCTCACAGTTCTCACCTCTACTACAGAGAAAGGACGTGCCAGGCGTAGTGCTCAGAGGGAGACGATGAACCTGGCCAGCAGCAACTGTCCAAAGGACCAAAAAACTATCCCTACTCTAATTTCCTTTAAACACTTTTTCATAAAAATACATATGCGTGCAGGAACCAGGAGTTTACACACCATAAAGTTAATCCAGAAGGCCCCAGTGTCCCCCTCTAATCACAGCTCCTCCACAAAGATAATGAAGATCTTGACTTCTAACAATGTCCTTGGTTTTTCAAAGAAAATCATGCACTCTGTAGGCTTCGGTATTTGACTTCTTCTGCTCAACTTTATGTTTTGAGATCTATATTGTTACATTAGCTGAAGTTCATGCGTCCTCATTGCTGTATAATATTTAATCACATGGATACACTACAACTTAACTTATCCATCCTACTTTGGACATTTGAGCTTTTTCTAGTTTGGGGCTACTGTGAATAATGTTCTCTTAAACATTCTCTTAATGTTCAACTTTTGTTGAACTATGTTTGGATTTCTATTGTGACCGTACTTAGAGTTGGAATTGCTGGGTCCTAACGTACACATTTATACTCAGTTTTACTTGGTACTGCCAAAAGGGTTTCCAGGTTATATTCATTGTCATTCTCACCAGCACTGGATGGGAGTCTAGTTGCTCCACATCTTTGCCAACACAGGTATTTTCTGCCTTTTTAAAAATTTTCATTTTAGTCATTGTCTTTGGTTGTGTGGTATCACAACCTGTTTGAATTTATCGTGTATTTATTTAATAACCTGTGGTGGGCCTAGACTTCTGCTACATTCTGAAGGATATGTCTAATGTTTTTGTCAGGACCCTGCTAGCAAGCAAGAGGAACTTGAGTTACAACTTGAACTAGAGTAAGTGAAAAAAAGAAAATTTTTGGTCCATATTATTAAGCTGTGTGAAGGAAGCTGAAGGAGGGACCTGAACATGGTCTGGACTCCTTTGGTGTTTCATCTCTGCTTTGCTCTGCATTTGGGTTTCATCCTTCCTTAATGAAGTCAGGCTTCTTGCCATGGCCAGTCATGTGGGCAGTGACAAGACTGGCCGTAGTGCAAGGACAAGGAAGGAGAAAAGTTCCAAGCATAACAACCCTGGAGAAATATTCTTACTAGATTAGCTTGGGTTTGGTGCCCATCTCTGTACCAGTCTTGGAGGTCAGTGGCAGGGGACATGGGAGGGAAGGTAGCAGAGAAATGACTACAATTCCCACATTTGGATCAGGAACTCAAACTTTACCCAATTACTTTGCTCGGGGAGGCATGGTTATGGAAGAAGATCTAATTCCTTTTTTTTTTTTTAATATTTTATTTATTTATTTGACACAGAGAGAGAGACCATGAGAGAGGGAATATTAGCAGGGGAAGCGGGAGAGGGAGAAGCAGGCTTCCCACTGAGCAGGGAACCTGATGTGGGGCTCAATCCTAGGACGCTGGGATCATGACCTGAGTCGAAGGCAGACACTTCACAACTGAGTGACCCAGGTGCCCCTATAATTCCTATTCTAATGATATAGCTCAGATTAAGGACAGAGCAGTTCTCCATAATGAGAAGAATAAACACATGTGGTCCTAGAAGAATCCTTAGGGGCCAGGCCAGCATTGTTTGGTAGGTTATTTATAACAATGGGTGCAACTATTCTCTCTGTATCTGTTCTCCTCTGCAATGCAATGCTGTAGTTCCTCCTAGTAATAGATGTCGTCTATATCCTTAGTCCTTGGCTCTAGGCTGGCCTTGTGACTTCCTAAAGGATTTCCTTTAGGATGTGATTTCCTTAACATAAGTAGAATGCAAAGAAGTAACAAGGTAATTGTTCTGATCCTACACCCAAGAGGAACTGTGAGCTTTTCCTCATTCTCTTGCTATTCTTCCCAGCTGCCATGTGAACAACCCTGGGCTAGCCTGCTGGAGGAAGAGGGACCAACTAAGGCAAGGACAACTCTCTCAATTTATCCCATTTGAGACCCCAGACACATGACAGAATACAACAAATTTAGTAAAGCCAGTTAATGGGAGAATTAGCCCAAGACCAGACAGGTTATCCATCTAAGTCTAGCCTAAACTATCAGCCCAATGAAGGGCGAGCTAAATATATAACTATTTTTATTTTTTTTTTACCATGTATTAAGTTACTTAATTAAAGGATTATTATTAAATGATTCAAAATACTATTATTGCTATTGTTCTTGTTAAATTACTTAATTTTGGGATTGGCATTGTGCCACGGTAGTTGGCGATGATATACACCCTAATTTGTGATTACTATGCAAGAAAATTGCATGTGTTTCTTTACCCCCAAAATAGAGTTTTGGTGGGAAAACAAATCATTTACCATATGAAATGGTGCCAAAGTACAACTAAGGAAAAGTTCAGGAAACAAGTGTTAATGTCATGAGTGTTGTGAGGATAAGTTTGGTGCACTCAAAGAATGCTTCATGGAGGGGCACCTGGGTGGCTCAGTGGGTTAAGCCGCTGCCTTCGGCTCAGGTCATGATCTCAGGGTCCTGGGATCGAGTCACGCATCGGGCTCCCTGCTCAGCAGGGAGCCTGCTTCCCTCTCTCTCTCTCTCTGCCTGCCTCTCTGTCTACTGTGATCTCT